>NC_058135.1:55280407-55298289 GCF_016433145.1 Gracilinanus agilis
TCTTTCTTTCTTTCTTTCTTTCTTTCTTTCTTTCTTTCTTTCTTTCTTTCTTTCTTTCTTTCTTTCCTTCTTTCCTACCTTTATATATTTAGACATTATATTATATATTACATTACATTATATATTTATCTCTCTTTATATATTTAGACATGACTAATAGAGGAATTTATTTTTTCTACTCTTTATATTTGAAATGCATTTTGTTTTTCTTGTTTTCTCAATGAGTGGGAGGAGAGGAAATTGGGAGAGTGAGATTTAGAACTAAAAACTACTGCTCTGTACCCAGTGGATGCTTTATATTGCTTGTTAATTTACTTGCCCAGTAAATAACTCAATAAGAGATATAGAAGTCAAATCTATTAGTCTTATATAATCCTTGGTGTACAGGATGTTATTGGTTTCTCTGTATGCACTATAATATAGATGATATTATATTAATAAAATCAATAGGAACATGACATATTATTGTGTGATAATGCTGATGAAATATATCACATCTTAACTAACTCCCAAGTCTTGGAGGCGAATGAACTCAAGTTTTGGTGGAGACGATGTGATGGAGTGGCATGAATATTGGAATTTTAGTCAGAAGATCTGAGTTGAAATTCCATCTATTATGTAATATTGACTCTGTAACTCTGGACAAACCATTTTGCATTTTGGTACCCTCATTTAAAAAATGAGGGGATTTGATCTAGAACAGTGTTAGTGAAGATGTGGCACATGTGCAGAGCCAGCACTCAAGGAGTTCCTCCATCCACCCTCTTCCCAGTACCCAAGGATATTTTTTTTGCATGTCTCACTCCTCTGTCCAGCCGCTCAAAGCAAGCACTTCTTCCCTCAGCTTTCTCCATTAATGTGAGAGCTCACAGACAGCATGAACTTGCCCTCTGGGCAGTTGAACTTGGAAAAGGTTTGCTAATGCTGATCTAGAATCTATAGGATTCTATATTCCCTCTAAAGAAGAGAAGTATGTTTACTCTGGAATCAAAATAGGTGCATATGTGGAAGAATGAGTGAATGGCTAAAGTATTATTAACCTCTCACTATATGCAAAAGCATGACCTCCTCTGACAGTCCCTGCTCTCAAGGAGCTCACATTCTAATCAAAGAGACAATATATATGGAGGATTCCAGTTGCAGGTGAGACAGAAAATTCCCATGATTCTTAGAGAGCAGTGGCAAAACAGTTCAGTTCATGTCATTTCCACTGGAAAAAAAATGTTGTTAGTTTCTGATTTTGGATCACCTGATAGCGCCAAAGGCTTTGTTAAAGAACTTTCTTTTCTGGGTTTTAGTAGCCATCTGGTTGTTGCACCTGCAGGAGCAGTTGCCAGGTTACGTCTCTATTGGGATTGCTTCTCAGGATGTTGGAAGGGGGCACTAGGCTAAAAGAATGCTGTTCCTAAGGCTCTTGAGTTTGGCTACATCTTGCTATTGTTTTCATTGTTATTATTGTAGTCATTGCATATAGTGGTTCTAGAGCATGGATTCTTAACCTGGGATTCATAGTCCCTCAAAGGTCTGTGCACAGTTTTTTAATGGATCCATGAACTTACTTGGAAAACATACACCTTCATTTTCACTAATCTCTGGTTTCCTTTGCAATCCTATGGTATTTCATTTATTTATTTATTTTCATTTAAAAAAATTATCATGAGAAGGGTTATTACATAGGCTTAACCAGGCAACCGAAAGGGACCAGGACTCCCAGAAAGATTAACAACTCCTGGTAAGGATCTCAAAGCACCTTATGGCTTTAAATCTAAGATCCTACAGGAATATTCCAAGATTACTTAATGAGCATGGGGAACTTCATTACCTATTATGAGAGCAGTCCTCTTTAGAAATAAAGAATAGTGGGAAAAAGTGTAAAGAGTGGTCATGTCTAATATTTTCCTCCTGTGAATTTTGTTTTTCTTTCTCTTCTGTGTTATTCCTACTGGGATCAAAGTAGAAGAGAAACAAGATGAAGGCATGTGCAAAGGTCCATCCATCTTTGTGTCTAATCTATTAGTTAGCCCAGTCCACACCTAATAAAATTACTTAACGAATACTGAAAAAAATGATCCAAGTATGCATACAGTGCTTTCAGCTGAGTAGAAGTCACCACCAGATGGTGGTGTAGGTTGTCTAACAGAAGTTTTCTTTTGGCTTTTTCAGCAAGGTCTTTGCAATAGACATTTTAAATACAATTCAGCATCTTTCTATGAAAAAATAAATGATTATTTAAAAGAAATCATTATATTTTTAATGCTTTGATGGAGTTTTGATCCCAATCCCTCCCTCCCTCCCTCTTCCCCCCAAGTTATCTATACTTTATTCCTCTCAAAATTAGTTGGTTCTTCTTTGGACATACTTTAATTAAATCCCTTGCATACATATTTTGTACCTCTCCAGTGGAATATAAGGTTCTTGAAGGCAGTGATTCTTTCCTTGTTCTCTTTAAATCTTCAGTGCAGAGCACAATGCCTGACAGAGAGTAGATGCTTAATGCTTGGAATTCATTCCCTCCTCACGTTTTCCTCATGGAATCCCTCTCTTCAAGGCTATCTTCTTCATGAAAACTTCCCAGATGCCCTCTAGCTGCCAGTGCCCTCCCACCCAAAATGCTTTGTTATTATTGACTTCATATAGATTTGTTTTTATTCATTTTGCCTCTAAGCTCTATATTTTTATAGGTATTTGTCTCCCTTATTAGAAGGTAAACCCATTGTAAGGAAGGGTTTTTCCATTCTTCATCCTTAATAATTCATTGTTGATTGATTGATTTTCATTGATGTGGGTATTTTCTTCAATGGTGCGGATCATAATGCATTGTCTACTCACCCTGTGAAATTTTTTCCATGTCCTTCAATAAATCTTTTGTGGGAGAAAGTTCCTTCTGTATCTCTTTAGGGATATCAAAAACTGGGCCTGTGATTTCATTGGCATAGGAATTCCTGGGTAAAGAACTTCCCCTCCTAACGTAGGTCAGCATCTTCTCTGTTACCTACCACAGAGGTCTCAAATGCACTACTCTTTAGAACTTCTAAGTGTGACTCCATCCATTGGGAAATAGTTAGCAAAACAAAATAAAAGTAGGAGCAGCTGGGTGACTTAGTGGATTAAGAGTCAGGCCCAGAGACAGGAGGTCCTGGGTTCAAATCTCACCTCAGACACTTCCTAGCTGTGTGACCCTGGGCAAGTAACTTAACCCCTATTGCCTAGCCCTTACTAGAAGTTCTTCTAGAAGAACAGTAAGTTCTTCTGACTTAGTTCTGACTTAGAATCAATTCTAAGTCAGAAGTTAAGTGTTTTTAAAAATAAATAAATAAATTAAATAAAGTAAAATAAAAATAGAATCCAGATAATACTGATATGTGATTTTCTAGGTCCAGATGCAGCCTACATGATTCCTTATTTGTGGTTACTGGTTCTGTTTGAATGTGACTGCAATCTCTGGCCAAATATATTAATAGGTTAAGTAATTTTCCCAGGGTTACACAACAAACTATGTCAGGAGTTGGACTTGAACTCTGGTCTTCCTAGTTTTAAGACTGGCCCTATATCTGCTATGCTACACTATCTTTCCCCAATGTACCTGGGGACTGCCCTCTGGATGTCTTTGTATTGTGTGTGCATCCTTACAGAGCTTTTGTTATTTACCCACCATCTTCCTTGATTTCCCTACATGGCTAGCCCGCCCCATTTTCTGGTCATCAGTCTTGGAAGGTATCTTTTTTACTGCACTTGGCTTTGCCCATCATGCCCCTTACATAACCATGGGAGGAAAGAGAAGGAACAAACTCGTACACATATTCCTTCAACTAATATGCTTTGAATGAGTTTTTCTCAAAAAGACACAATCTCCACCTTATTACCAGCTCCTGTCAGACTTAATTCAGGTCTGCCTACTTGCATTTGCCTCTCTCATATTGGGGGGTTCTTAATTTTTCATGCATCCTTGATAGATTTTTCCTGGTCCCATTTCTTTTTCCTAAGTACTTTATTTAGTTGTACTGACTCTACTCTTCCCCCATTAGAATGTAAGATTGTGGAGTACAGTATGGTGGAATGGAAAAGAGACCAAGATTTGAAGTCTAAGCTCCTGGGTCCAAGTGTCAGCTCATCACTCAACCTCGGTGGAACTCAGTCTTCTCCTTCTGAAAAATGAGTGGGTTGGACTAAATGACTTCTAAGACTAAATGCCTGTAAGTCCAAGTCTACCTTTTTGTATCTCCCAAAACTATAGAAGTTCCTTAGCTGAAGGTGTTCATAGTATGCTTGTTGAATTCAGCTGTGCTTAAAAGACATTTCATATCAATATTATTCCATCACCAGCATATACCACAATTTGTTCAGCCATTCCTCAATTGAAGGGCATCCCTTTGTTTTCCAATTTTTTGCCACCACAAAGAGCTTGGCTATAAATATTTTTGTACAAATCCTTTCCCCTATGATGATCTCTTTGGAGTACAAACCCAGCAGTGGTATGGCTGGATCAAAGGGCAGACAGTCTTTTTTAGCCCTTTGGGCATAGTTTGCATCAAATCCAAGATTCTGATCTTGGATAACCATTGGGCTTAGCCACATCCTCTGAGTCTTCAGTAATGTTATTCACAAATGACCAAGGTGGCTACATTGCCATCGCCTTTAATTTCCTGTGCCTGATATCTCTTGGCTGTAGCTGGACAGCCAATCCCTGTAGGTCTGGCTGCTTCTGGTATCTGGATATTTGGCTTCTCTCTGGGTCGTATTCCACTTGGTCTTTTAATTGCCCAGCCAAAGTCTGGATTTTAGGCATAAGTTTTTTAGACTTTTGAAACAGGTTTGAAAAATTGACATGATGCCATTTATTTTTCTTCTTCATCTAATTATGCTTGAGTTGTCTGGTTTACTGGTACAGTGCTGATTATTTTACCATATCCTACATAAAAAGAGTGTTTATGGTATACTATAAGAGCTCCTAAATCAACTAAGACGGCAAGCATGTGGTGGGGTAAAAATAGACCACTTCAAACATGCCAGCCCCCATTAATGCCAAGTTTCAAAATACAGTTTCTTGGACTATGTGGACAAGTATAGCTTTTCTCTATGCATGATCATTGGAAATTATAATTAGTTTTTATATTTTAAGATGCTTATTGTTTTATATGTGTGTGTACATGTTTAGAAATGTGAGCTTATCTTTATATATGCACACACACGTATATGTATATATCTTTTAAATGCCTGATTCATTACTTCTAGCAAATAAGCGAGGGGAACTTTTTAATGCCCAAAACTTTCAGAATTCCTTTAGAATGACATTTAAAAATGTCAACAATTGCTTTCTTTGTATGACAATACAGAATACCTTAGAAAATCCTCTATTTCATCATTTGGCACCCACTGTTCTTCAAAGTGACAGAATTCTCTTTATAATTATTTGTATTCTCTCTCTTTTTTTTCCTGGATAAACTATGGCTCTTTCTTTCTATCTCTTTCTTAAAATTTGAAAACTTGACTGATCAAAGTTGCCAAAACCAAGTTTTGGACCACAGTGGCTAATTTAGCACTCAATGCCATCCATTGTAGAATGTACCTGACATGGAGAAAGTCGTGGAACATTCTCTTTGGTGGGTCTGTTGGAGGTAGCCTATTCAAAAGAGAATCTCAAACAATGAAAGGCTACCACACCAAAAATCAAACTGAATTTCAAGAGATACTGTTTTCACACTATTTCATGTAAGAAATAGACAAAAGCAAATTGCCAGGGATATACTATATTAATCTTTCCTTAAATGGCTTCAGAGCTGTATACAGGTGAATATCTAAGCTGGTTCCTGAAAGAGACAACTGGATCTCCTTACATTGGAATGACCATGCTTTTAAAAAAATTATTGTTATTATTATTATTTGCTTTCTTTTTGCAGAGACAGTTGATGGCACAATAAATAGTGCACTGAGGTCAGAGGCAGATTTTAAATATTTTTTTTCAACCTTTACCTTCTATCTTATCTTATCTATCTTATCAATACTAAGCATCCATTCCATGGCAGAAGAGTGGTAAGGGCTAGGCAATGGGGGTTAAGTGACTTTCCCAGAGTCACAAAGCTAGAAATTTGGAGCTATATATGAACAGGGGACTTCCCATCTCCAGGCCTGGCTTTCTATTCACTGCCCCAACTAGTGACCCCCTGATTTTAAGTCTGATACTTCCTAGTGTGTGACCCTGTGTAAGTCACTTAACCTCTATTTGTCTCAGTTTCCTCATTAAAATGAAGATAATCATAGCATCTACCACTCAAAGTTGTGAGTATCAAATGAGATAATTTGTTTTAAAAGCACAAGCACTCACCTCAGTACCAAGCAATCATTGTATTAATGCTTGTCCCCATTCTTTCTACCCATCTTTTTCCTCTTCAAAGATTTTTGTTGAATTGAAAGAGACTAATTTCACCCTGGTAAGGGAGTGCTTTCTTTATTTACCTGTGCACGTCTGCACAGATATTTCTTCCTAATTATTGCATTTGTTTCCTGTATTACCAACTTATTTTAATAAACAAGTTAATAATAAAATTCGCTTGATTAAAAAAAAAGTCCAGAATTGTGTCCTACAAAACAGCTAAACAGACTTAGGATAACTTGCTAAGTCAAGGTTATGTTAACACAGAGATAAGACAAACAATGGCTTCAGTACCTAATAGTTTTTGTAAAAGAAAAAAAAATCAGAAATAGTGCTGATTTGTGTGAGGATGGGAGAGAGGGTGAAGGAAGAATCCCAGGGTTGGAAGCTAGTTCATAGTCAAACTCCCCACTGATGGAATAAAAGGGCTTTGGGTAGTCAAGAGAACCCAGGTGTTTCTTAGTGTTCTGGGGCTCTGGGTCCTCCAGAATGGGGGCCTCATATTCCTTACACAAAGGAAAAATAGTTAAGCAAAAATGGCGGGCAAAAGGTCCATACTGGACAATGATAAGGTGTATTCTTCACCTCCAGCCACTCTTCTGAGAGGAGAAAATCAGGCTTCATTATTCTTTTTTTCACAACCAGGGTTGGCCACCAATCATAATCTAACCTCAGCAATTTTTTAATACTGCTTTCATTTACATTATCATTCTTATACATGGTGATGGAACATTGGTTGTTGCAGCCCATGAAACAAAGATCTTTTTAGAAGCTCTCCCTGGTGGTCATGACTATTGTTCCTTTCATTTATTATTTGCCTTTAGTTTCACTGTTATCTTATAGTATGTAGAGACAGAAAAGGTGTGGCCGATTGAGCCACTGGCCTTGGTATCAGAAAGACCTCAGTACCAATCCTGCCTCAGACACTAACTGAAAAAAAAAACTGAAAAAAAAATTGGGGAGAAAAGGGGAACAAGCAATCATGACTTCCTAGTGCCTCTGTTTCCTGATCTACAAAATAGTACGTAACTCACAGTATTCTTATATCAAAAGTAAATCATGCTTCAACCTGGAAATGCTATATAAATGTGAGCTACTATTGACAATGTTTTAATCAATTAATCAATTAATTAATTATGATTAAATAATTAATTGTGATTAATTAATTATAATGCACTGGCAAGAATCACATATCCACAATGCATACCTATATACACAAGCATCTATATGTAAATATATAAATACATTTGTGTATATTTATATATTTTTACCCACATTCACATACATATACATATAAGACTGAAAACTGAGTGGTTGGACCCCAAGTGCTCTTTAATCTGCAACTACAACTCTAGTCCCATCTAGGGCTACCCAAACCTGGATATCCAGGGGGAGCAGAAAGACTGGACAGTTATCAGATATCTCCTCTCCACACCCTCCCTTATTATGCCTTCCTCTATCCTCTGCCCTTCCCTATGATGGGTGAGATGGGAATCATCCTTCCAGTGGAATGGAAGTTTATCAGGTCCAACCTCATGTACTCTACTATGACCAGACCAACAATATTATCATATGATCCACTGGGGGTAATCTAGGCACTTGAAGGACTTGCCATCTGCTCTACTGCATCTATTCCTTTAGGACTTCAAGTCCTTTTAAACACCTGGAGCTAAAGCTTCTTAATCCATCTCCCCAATTTGTCCTATAAACTCTTTGACAGTAGAAACTGGTTTTCTTTTCTTGGTACCTCTAGTGCTGAGAGTCATAGAATGCAGTGCATTGAATGCCAGCTCTGGAACCAGACAGACTCATCTTCCTGGGTTCAAATCTGGTCTCAGACACTAGCTGCATAACCCTGGGCAAGTCACTTCACCCTCTTTGCCTCACTTTTCCTCATCTGTAAAATAAGAGAAGAAAATTCAGTATCCTTGACAACAAAATCCCAAATGAGGTCACAAAGAGTTAGACATAACTAAAAAAAAAAGACTGAATGTAGTGCTAGACCCATAGTAAGTTATTATAATTTATCAATATTCAGTTATAGTTGTTTTCTTGTTTATTTCCATCATAGTCACTGATTATAATATATTCTTTTTTATTGACTCACTGATTTGTTGATTCATTAATTTGCTCATTCATTCACTTAATGTAATAGGATCTAACCTCCCTCATCCCCCACACATACCCATATGAGTCTGTTTGACTTTCTCATTCAATACCAACTAATGAGAGCTAGTGTATTGGGATGCTGATGATGGTCTGGCTCATGTCTGTTACTACTAAACGTCTTCTGGTGAAGTGATACATCAGGAAAGAACCCAAACCAAAACTTTCGCTCTCTTCTCACACACAGTACTCCAGGAGGGAATATGGGCTGCCAAAACAGAGTAGAATGAAGCATGCCATTCGGATAGAATAACTTTAACGTAATCATGATTCAATTCAACAACTTAGTTCACTAAAGCTTTTTATGGCACCAAGTTCCCTGGAAGAGCTATGAAACTTTTTTAGTTTGTCACTCAGGACTGTCAAAGATTTGCTGGGAAATAAAAGCAATCAACTCTGCCCAAACTTTATTGACAAGGGAAGGAAGCAAGCAATAACTTGAAGAATACTTAAAGTAGACAATCAAGAATTTATTTTAAAAATAATATTATATTGACTTAAAAATCACATTTCCCAATGTTCCTCCTCAATCTCCTGCCAGAGAGCCATTTGCTATAACAAAGAAAAACAAAAAAAGTCAGAAAAAAAAGTTCATAAAAAACAACCAACAGATCAAAAAGTATGATGATGTATGTAGTGTTCCACATCAGTAGGTCCCTATCTCTCCAAAGTAGGTAGAGGAGGCATCTTCTTATATTTTTTGTTTGGGGTTAATCTTGATTGTTATAATTTGTCAATATTCAAATTTTTTTTGTCATTTACTTCCATCATTATTTTCTAAGCTCTACTTAATTAAAAAATAATTATTGATTTGTTTGTTATGTTAAAATTCCCAGGTATTTCCTACCATCCCTCCCCTCCCCATATTTGAGAAAGCATCATTTAACAAAAAGATACACACACACACACACACACACACACACACACACACACACAACACACACACACAAGTATCCCTTCCACATCATGGAGGTTGGGGGCTCATTGACCCCACAATCTGGAAAATCCATGTAAAACTTTTTGACCCTCTCTTATGGGGAAGAAGTTGGATTTTTTTTCTTTTATGGAGTGTTTATAGTAAAAAAATTCAGTTTGTTTATTATATTAAAAGATAAAATATATTGATATTCTACAAAGCTATATGTATATGTATATATATATATATATTTCATGCATTTCTGAGTTTCTAAACACTTTCTATGTCATCTGCTCATGATTTGCTGTGTTTCGATTATATCAGTTCTTTCTTGGGAGGTGGACATACACAAGCAATTTTTCAAATAATGTTTCAGTTGCTATATATAATATTCTCTTCCTTCTGTTCATTTCACTTTCATGTAGGTCTTTCCATGAAAAAAATTATTTCCCAAGGTTACATGATTCATGTTCTTTCTTTTCCCTCCTTCCTCCTGATCCAATGAGCAATTCCACTGAGTTTTACATGTATCATCGATCAGAACCTATTTCCATATTATTAACATTTGCACTGGGGTGATCGTTTAGAGTCTACATCCCCAATCACATCCCCACCAACCCATATGATCAAGCAGTTGTTTTCCTTCTGTGTTTCTGCTCCCACAGTTCTTCCTCTGAATGTGGATAGTTTTCTTTCTCGTAAGTCCCCGAGAATTGTCCTGGATCACTGCATTGCTGCTAGTAGAAAAGTCCATTATGTTTGATTGCTACACTACTTACTTTTGAATGAGTTCATAAAAGTCTTTCTATCCTACTCCATATTTATCAGAACCATTCTTTCTAGAAGGGCAGGTGTGGGAAGCCAATAAGAGAATAGATAAAAATCTGAGACTCCTCTTTTGACCCCTTTTGTGATCCTTGTGTATACACACACACACACACACACACACACACACACACACATATATATATATATATATATATATACATACATATATATACACATATATAAAAGGGGTCAAAATAGGAGTCTCAGATTTTTATCTATTCTCTTATTGGCTTCCCACAGGCAGGAATATGACATTCATGTACCACAGTTTGTTTAGCCATTCCTGAGGTGATGGATATCCTCTCAGTTTCCAGTTCTTTGCTGCTACAAAAATTTCTTTTTGAGCAATATAAATGATATGGCAATTGACATCACCCAGAATACAAAGGGTAGTCTAAGATGAAGAAGACAAAAATAGGGCCATATAATAACTTGCACATAGTAGGTACTCATAAAATATTTGTGAAATGCATAAAATCAATGTTACCTAAGGATGATTTTATTATCTCAATTTGGCCATGAAGATACCAAGCAGTTTTTGGAGGTACTTAAATATTTTCTGTAATATCAAGTAGCATTCTGTATAGTACTTTAAGGTATGGAAAGCACTTTACATGTATTATATCATCTGTTTTTATAATTGCACTGTGTTTGTTTTGGAAAGGGAAGTGATCAGACCCGTGATTCTACTGATCTAAGGAGGTCCCTCTGTCAGTAAATTTTTTTGACCTTCGTGACACTTTTAAGGACAAAAATAATCTAGCAAACAAGATTCAGAGATGGCCACCATGCTGATCAGCCTTTCTGTGAGTGTTCTCAGAAAAACTTGCTTTGTAACTTTTAGTATTAGCTAGCATCAACAACAACAACAATAAAAATAGCTAGCATTTATAGCTAAGTCTTGATTTATTTCAATATTGAATCTTGTGAAGTGGTGGCATGTATTCAAAGTTATAATTCTGTAAAATATAGTAAGTGGTTCTAACACAGTAGACAGGGACTATGGTGTAAATAATCTTGAAGTTTACAAAGTATTTGATAAATATTATCTTAATTGATCCTTACAACAATGCTGGTAGATGCTGTTATTATCCCTATTTTACAGATGAGGAAACTGAGGAAGATAGAAGTAAGTGAGTTGCCCAGGATCACATAGGTAGGAAGCATCTGAAGTTGGATTTGAACTCAAGTCCTCCTAATCCACCTGTCACTCTCCACTGATCCACCTAGTTACCCCTGTTCAGGGTCATAATGTTAAAAGCCACACTGCTAGAATCATTCTTCTCGTTCTCGTTCTCGTTCTCGTTCTCGTTCTCGTTCTCCTTCTCCTCCTTCTCCTTCACTCTAATCACTGTGAAATCTACCTTAGATCTATGCCTTTAGTAGAAGAAAGAAGAGAAATCCTCCTTATCTGATGGGGCTAAGCAAGACCAAGCTAATGCATAATTTCTAATTCAGCATCTTAATGCTAATTTGAGAATAGGGTGAGAAGAGGCACTAAATTCATTCTAAATATTTGGTAGCTTTGATTTATCAGCTTCTTCACTAATTCTCACAACAGGTTCTAAGTTCTAACCCTTAACCAAAATCTAAGCTTCTGCTTCCCTTTCCTCCAAACTCAGAACAGTAGAAATATTCACTAATTTGGTGAATAAAATGATATTTTTAGGTAAAGAGATGAAGTAAAAGTTGAAATCAAGAATACTGTGCAAGGGGGAAACTAGGTGGCTTAGTGGATCTAGAACCAGACCTAGAGACAGGAGGTCCTGGGTTCAAATTTGGCCTTAGACACTTCCTAGCTATGTGACTCTGGGCAAGTCACTTGACCCCTGTTGCCTAGCCCTTACCACTCTTCTGCCTTGGAACCAGTGCACAGTATTGATTCTAAAATGGAAGCTAAGAGTTTTTTAAAATGTTGTGCAAGATCATGGGACCAAATTCCTAGAGCTTGAAGTAATCTCAGGGGTCATCTCATCCAAACCTTCATTTTACAGATAAGGAAATGGAAGCCATAGAGGACATGGGACCTGTCTAAAATCACAAAGATAGGATTTAAAGTCAGCTTCCCTGACTTGACTCAGACCTCTGCCTTTCCTCTACTATGCTGCCTTCCTTAGAAATAAAAGAATATTCCCTTATAGCTTTAGCCTAAAAAAATTTCTCTTTGATTTTTTTCCCTCCTTTTAATGGCAAATTACTAATGAGGAGGGAATAAATTTTTATGTAGTGCCTGCTCTGTGTCAGGCACTGGGCTAAGCATTTTTATAAATGTTATCTCATCTGTACCTCAGAACAATCCTGGGAGGTAGGTGCCATTATATAGTTAAGGAAACTGAGGCAATCAAAGGTTAGGTACTCAACCTCTTGCACGCTAACTACAGTGCCACCATCTGTCTCTAATTCTAATGGCAGTTCGCCTAAATTCTCATGAGCGTTGGGTCAAATCCAAAAAAGTTGTCTGGAGATTTTCTAGACCTTCTGGAGAAATAGGAAAATATAACTTTCTAGTTTCTTCTGGCCAACTCAAATCTCTGGAGTATATCAACAAACTCTAGAATGTTATTAAAATGCTTGCTTCTCCCCCCCTCCCATAAGTGTTTCATGTATTTATTCACTAGAGAAAAGAAATCAGCTCTGAGACATCCTAGAGAAAGAAGCCACTTTCTCATGAAACTCTGAAGGGCCAGGCTAATCAATCAACCCACCAGCCTTTATTAAATGCTTACTATGTGCCAGGCACTTTTTTAGATACAAGAGAAACAAAGATAAATTCGAAACATTACCAGTTCCAGTACAGGAAGGATGATCAACTGTGAAAGACTTAGCCACTCCGATCAACACAGTAATCTAAGACAATTCCAAAGGATCCATGACGAAAAATGCCGTCCAAGTCCAGAGAGAGAAGCAATGAACGCAGTGTAGATTGAAGCATACTTTTTTTTACTTTCTTTATTTTTCTTATTTTTTATGTGTGTTTTCTTTTGCAATCTGGCTAATATGGAAATATGTTTTACATGACTTTGTATGTATAATTGATACCATATTGCTTGTCTTCTCAAGGGGTAAGGAAGGGATGGACAGGAGGGAGAGAATTTGAAATAAAAAATTTTAAAAATGAATGTTAAAAATTTTTGTACATGTAATTAGCAATATTTAATGAAACAAACAAGAACATATATATTTTAAAAATGTTTTCTAGAAGCTTCTATTCTTAACTGAAGAGGTATTCTACTTTGACTGCAATTCAGGAAGAAGTAATTCAGAGTTCATTTCTTGTAAATTATAAAATAACAAGAGAATTTGCATTTAAATTATCATGGTGGAGAATAAGGATTTCAGTAGCTTCCCTGCCCAGTTGCTAAGTGGAGAAGCTCTAGGGAAGCTCAAATACCTTCTCCTTCCTCCAGTACTCTGTAAAAGTAAGGCCTGAAATCTTTACTGAAGGTTCACTTTCTCACTGGTTTGGAGTCTGAGTATCAATTAGCCACCAACTCCTCAGGCTTTCCCCTAAATAAATTAGTACACTTTGAAAGATGAGCGCAGTATTCTCTTTCGAAAATTATTTTCTATTGCCATGCCTGGCAGGGGAAGTTTGGAGCTTCCAGTTGGGTCTTCTAAGAGAAATTATTTTAATTGTAATACAGTGCCTTGAGATATTTAGTTGCTTCACCTTGTAAGGAGATAAGATCAAAGTTTGTCTCTCTTCTCCCAAGGTCTTGCCAGACTTTGTCTCCCCCATTACTGGTCCCTGTTAAGCCTACCCTATCTCTATAGTTCTAAGGTTTATTTTCCTTCTGATTTTCTTCATGATTTCTTTAAACCTTGCCATATGCTTTAGAATTAATACTGAATATATTGGTTCCAAGGCAGAAGAGTGGTAAGGATTAGGCAATGGAGGTTAAGCAACTTACTTGCTCAGGATCACACAGTTAGGAAGTATCTGAGGCCACATTTGAATTCAGGACTTCTCATTTATAGACCAGGATCTCTACTGAGCCACCCAGCTGCCCCATCTCTGTATTTTTTTATCCCTTACCTTGGAATCCTATATTAAAAACTAGATCCATTTAGTGTTTTTAGGAGAGAATTTAGCAATCAATTAATCAGTAAACATTGATTAAGTGCTTATTATTTATTTTAGGTGTTGGGGTTACAGAGACAGAAATGAATTAGGCTTTGTCCTCCAGGAGGACTCAGATAAATAACAATGTTGAGTCCATGCCAATTCCGAGCCTCATTGAGGGCTAGAAGAAGAGGAAAGGCCATCTGGTTTATCTTACAGCCTTCAGGGACAATTCAGTTCAGTTCAGTCAAGTCCAACTCTTTGTGACCCCATTTCTGGTTTTCTTGTCAAAGATCCTGGAGTGTTTTGCCATTTCTTTCTACAGTTCATTTTACAAATGAGGAAACGGAGGCAAATGGAGTTAAAGGGACTTGCCCAGGGTCACACAGGTAGTGTCTGGAACCAAATTTTAACTCAGAAAGATGAGTTTCCAACTCCACACCAGCCACTCTAACCGCTGCCCCACCTAGATGCCTCCTTCAAGGACAATCATACTTTTCTCATCTCAGATAAGAAAGCCTCTATCCTGTTTTCTAAACCTCCGGAGAAGAGCATTCCAGTCTCCCTTAAGATTTTATTGTGAAATTGAAGAATTTTTGCTTTGTGACAAGTCTTCCTTTGGTCTAAGTCCTCTCTGCTACATGTCATTGAAACTCATTTCTTCTGGTCCCCCCTTACTGGATATGGAGAACAGCTGGTCACAGTTCCTTCAAAAAATAATCTTTCCTCTGCATTTCCATTTGGGCACCGGGCTACAAGCCCAGATTAGCAGCATCCCTGATGATGGTGCTCTTGATTTGTTCTCAACCATTGACCCACTGTAGGCTGCCTACCTCTAAGCTGGACTGGAGATCTCAAAAGCATAAAGCTTCGGCCATCGGAGAAGCTTTCTTTCCACCAAGATACAAATCCTGGAGAAGGAGCTTAGCCTAGCAAGGTTGAAGATGCTTTGTGGCCCTGCGAATGAGCTGCTACCAGGAGCCCCCTAATTGAAGAACTAAGAGCAGATCATGGGATGTCTGTCTCAATGGCTCCCACAGACTTTGGGCGGCAGAGTCTCAGCTGGTCTCAGTTAGCAGACAGAAATCTTTGCCTCTAGCTGGCTTGCTGCCTGGCACACGTTTGGGCACTAACCAAAGCCAGACTCCTGGGCTCAGAGGCCCTCTCTAGACAGTGTGACTCGGCTATCCTGCAAAGACAAAGAGGTAAGACAGAGAATTCCTTTCAAAAGGTAAGCACAGAATTCACTTACCAGAAACACTTTCCATTGCCATGCCTAGCTGGAGAAGAGCAAAGCTTCCAAATGGGCAACAAAGTGACTGTGTCTCTTAAGAGAAACTCTTTTAATTGCAATATAGTATGTTGAGATATTTTGTTGTTTCACCTCAGAAGGAGATGAGATCAGTATGGCATTAGGTAGCCATTTTACAGATAAATCTGTCTTTAAGAGTATATTTTTAGGACCACATCCAATTTACAACCACAGATTTAAAAAAATAATAATATATATAAAATAAAAAATATATTATACATAATATTATACATAATATGTTTTACATATATTATACATAATATACATATATTATACATAATATATTTTTATTTTATATATTGAATATACAAAATATAATCCATACAAAATAGTCAGTATATATAAAATAAAAATATTATATATACATATATAATATTTTTATTTATCTATTGGATGTACAATATATAACCCATACAAAATAGTCAGTATATCTTTATTATATATGTACTGACTATTTTATATGGGTATTCAGGTAGGATTAGCATCTCTGGGGTGAGGTGTTGCCAGACACTTTTTGGGATGCTCATCCACCTTCAATGTCCACCTAGAACTCAAATCTTACCCATGGATGGCTCCAAGAAGCTGTAGCCTGTGCAGCAGCCACACTCTGATAAAACTGTCTTGGCAGATGGGCTAAACCAGGTTGAAGATAACCAACAGGACTCATATCCACTGGTGAGTTAGTGGAGTGTCTCTCCCAAGCAAGTGAAGACTTTCCTTGGTGGAATGGAAAGATGGGAGCACTAGCCATGAAGGCAGCTGAAGCTGGCACTGAGGAATTCTTAGAACTTAGTCAGACTTCGAAGATGCCAAGGTCATCTGCTATATCCTGGGCTATGACCAGTCAACCTTGACTTTTATCTTGCAACTAGATTTCAGTGACTGGAAGAGAGAGTGAAGGCTGATGACTTTGTGCTACACTACCTCATTGGTTCACTTAGAAATGGAGACTGAACAGCAACAGAAGCTCTGCTAACATGATACGAAGACCCTGGGTCTCTGAAGGCTCTATCAGCACAGCATAGATCCTAATATGACAAAGCTCTGAGTATGTACTTGATGACAGGCTATTTTTTGTCCAAGGACCTTCCTAGCTAAATATGAGAAACATCACCAAGTTGGTCCAAAATTATGAATTTTTCAGTCCTAAATTGTAGAAGGATTTTGAACCACACTGGTAGAGAGTTAACTTAAACCATTTAAACTTAAAACAATTATGGGTCCTTGAAATATAAATATCTGTGATCCACATTTTATTTAATATTGGAATAATAGACATAGAATTTAGGGGTTGAAGAAGTCATTTTTATTTTAAAATTTGTTTAAAACTCTTATAAGCACTGATTCTAAGACAGTAAAGCAGAGGCTAGACAAATGACTTGCCCAGGGTCACAGTTAGGAAGTGTCTGAAGCCAGATTTGAACTCAGGTCCTCCAGATACCAGGCCAGGTGCTCTATCCACCATGCTACCTAGCTTCTTTGGAAGAGGTTGTTATTAATAATATAAATAACAATAATAGTTAGCATATATGGTGTTTTAAGGTATATAAATTATGTTACATAATTTGTAATTACATTACATTTGATCTTTATGAGGTAGGTGCTTTTATTGTCTCTATTTAACAGAGGCTGAGAGATTAAGAGACTTGTCCAAGGCACAGAACTCATAAATGAAGAAAAGATTTGAACTCAAATATTCACATTCATCCAGATTCATACTTCTCTGGAATGCAAAGAAATGGAGAGAATTGGAAAGAAAGAAATGGAGAATAATTGAAGAAGGTTCAGATACCAGTTCCTTCAGCTATGGATGAAAAGAAGACCATGATGTGGAGACTTCAATGGTAAGCAAGAAGAGATTATTATAGGGGAAGACTTATTAAAATTCAGCTTTCTGCCCAACCAAAAGCCCTAACTTCTAGTCTCATTTGTATTCAGCAGACTAAGGACCACTCATTTATAAGAGAGGCAGCTAGATGGTACCATGTGCACAGAGTGCTGTGCCTGGGGTCAGGAAGAACTGAGTTCAAATTGGCCTCAGACATTTGCTAGATGTATATCCCTGGGCAAATAACTTAGCCTCTCTATGCCTCAGTTTTTTCAAATGGGCACAATAGTAGCAACTCTCATGTTGTTGTGCACATTGCCTGGTACACAGTAGGAGCTATATAAATACCTAAGAGGTAGAAGCCATGGAAAACAGAAGCCACCAGGCAGTGTTATGCAT
>NC_058135.1:55301161-55345541 GCF_016433145.1 Gracilinanus agilis
GGGGTGGTTGCTCAGCCCGCGATTTAGTGAGAGCTGTTTCACCCCTTTATAGCGTGGAAATGCCTTGATTCCACGTACCTTCCACGCTTTGCCCTGTTGTGGGGTTCCTCCGTTCTGGACTTGTTTTTATGTCCCCTTGAGGAGTTTTGTGTGTTTTGGTCAGGAGAGGTTAAGAGCTGCTTCTTACTCTGCCGCCATCTTAACCCGGAACCCAAATTATCTTTATTTTTTAACCAGTTACATGTAATAACAAATTTTCACCTAAGTTTTCTGAAATTATATGCTCAAACTTGTTTCCCTCCCTCCCTTCCTTTCCCCCTCCTGGAGCTGGTAAGTGATTCAATCTGGGCTATACCTGTATTATCATGCAAAAATATTTCCAAGTCATTTAACCCCCATTGCCTACGCTTACCACACTTCTTCCTTGGAGCCAATACATAGTATTGACTCCAAGACGGAAGGTAAGGGTTTAAAATATATATATCTCCATATATGAACAAGTGTTTATTAAGCAACTATTATGTGCCAGACAGCATTCTAGACAATGGAGATGCAAATTCAAAAACGGCCCTGGCCGTCAGACAGCTTACATTCTATCAAAATAATAATTTATCTTGATTCTCTCATTTTTCTGCTTCTCTCTTAGATGATCTTGAAGATCCCTTCTAGCTCCAAGTCTATGATGATCAATGTCACTGCCTGAGAAAAAAATCAAGGAACGTGGTGATTTAACTGACATCCTTATTTTTTGCCTCAACAATTATTATGGTAACTTTTTAATAGTATGGCAACCTGATCAACATTTCCTCAATCTCATTTCTTTCCTTTCTTTGTTCCTTCATTCTTTCATTCTTACGTTACTTCCTTCTCACTTCCTTTCATTAAACTTTTTCTCTCTTCTATTTCTTCTACAGAAAGTCTCTCCCACTAACCCTACTGAATTATAGGGTTTTTCCTCTGTTGCTCGTTCATATATAGTTGTTTACATGTTATCTCTATTAGATTATGAGCTACCTGAGAGCAGGGATGGGGACTATCTTTTACATTTTTTGGTATCCTTAGCATAGCATTGTGTACATAGAAGATACTTTAATGTTTATTGACTGATTGACAGGAAACCTTTTCTCCTAATATTCTGAGCTTACCATTAGAACTCTAAGACTATCTTGCTGCCATTCTTTGTTTTTGTCTTCCTATCTTCTCTTCCTAGCATATATTTGATATATTTGATATTGTTTACTCTTGTTCTTTAAAGTTCCTCATTGGTTCAATTTTGCAATCTGGCTATGTCCATCACCTCTTCACTGACCTTCAGTTATTCATTTTCATTCTTTAGAGAATAACCGTATTGTGTATCTTGCTGCCATGTACCAACACTAGAACACTGTTATGTGATCAGGATTTTGTTTCCATGCGAAGTTGGGTGTTATCAAAGGAGCTTTGTGATTTCCTAAAGGCAATTTAGCCTTTTTTTCCTCCTTCTGTTCAGCTCTAAGACCAAATCATTGACTGTCTCTACTATCCATTCTAGATATGCTTACTGACAGATAAACTCTATAGATTCTCTATCTGAATGTATCCTGTAAATTTAGCTGTAGACATTGTTCATCCACTTGGTCTTTCCTGCATGGATGGTCAGACCAAATTCTTGAGTGTTTACAGATTTTTTCAGAAACAGTTTCAGGAATTGTCACTGTAGTTTATGTTTTTAAGGCATGTTATAGTTTGCAAATACATTTCTTACAATAAGTCCTCAAAGGAAGGTATAACAAAAATAATTAAAGGCATTTTTTAAAACCCTTACTTTCTGTTTTTAGTTACAACTCTAACAGCAGAAGGGCAAAGGCTAGGCAAATGAAGTCAAGTGACTTACCCAGGGTTAAACAGGTAGAAATTGTTTGAGGTCAGATTTGAACCCAGGACACTCTATCTACTTTATGGAATATCTTGTGCATTTGTGGGAGAGTATATCCCCGCTTTGGGTAGAATGCTTTCTATCTACTGCTCTTGCTATGCTACTCAAATAAATGTCTTTTCTAAGAGCTCATTGAATCTACTGGCTCATTACTAGCAGAAGGTAAACCCAGAGGCTCATTAGTTATAATGTGAATAGTCACCATAGAGCTACCCCTAGAATTTAAGGCAGCACTCATCTTTCTGGGGAACCCGAGATTCCAGTGTGAGTAAAAGTTTGGGTTGTGGATTCAGATGGGGTACTACATTTAATTAAGAATGTATTGTTGGGGCAGCTAGGTGATTCAGTGATTTGAGAGCCAGGCCTGGAGTTCAAATCTGACCTCAGATACTTCCTACCTATGTGACCCTGGGCAAGTCACTTAACCTCAGTTACCTAGTCCTTTCTGCTGTTCTGTTTTGGAACCAGTACTTAATATTGATTCCAAATCAGAAGATAGGGGTTTAAAAAAAGAATGTATTGCTATGGATTTCCCAATCACTTGTAGGTTTGATTAACAAGATTTTGAATGTCAATCTGGAATAATTAAAAGAGTTTAATATTTGGATATTTCTTTAGCCTGACAGTTTGTCCTTGCCAAAAATGCTAATTCTAGATTTGCTCTCTATGAGGCTATGATTGATACAAACATACAATGTCTGTACTACAGCATTCTTATATGTAAATTACCTTCTGGATTGATTGCTGATTTTTCTTAAACCCTTACCTTCTAACTGATACCTTAGTATCAATTCTAAGACAAAAAGAGTGGAAAGGGCTAGGGAATTGGGATTAAGTGGCTGGCCCAGGGTCACCCAGCTATAAAGTGTCTGAGGCCAGATTTGAACCCAGGTCCTCCTAACTCCAGTCCTCATTCTCCATCCACCATGTTACTGAGCTGTCCCTTTGGATGTTGACTTTTAATGTTTCCCCAATAACTAGTCTAAATTCTTCCCATGAAAGGACCTCAATATTTCCAGTACATTTTTTGCCGGGAAGCATAGTCTTTGTCTCAAAACCTACGCATTGTCTTGAAGTTGTATGGCTTATTTCCAATGCATTTGCTCCTACTACTAGCTCGGTCTCATGTTATTATAATATATATCCTGCCTCTGCCTTTTCCCATCTGGTCTTCTGGGAGGGAGGACAATGCAGCATTAAATGACAATAACTAGGAAATGTGATGCTATCCATTCCATTCTGTTCTTCTTCACAGAGCTAATGTTATTATGTTAGTTCAGGTGCTTTAAGAAAAAAGAACAACTTTCCTCCTTTATCCTGTCAGATGGGATTAGGTTTTTATGTCAGAACATATTTTCTCAGAACATATTTTAAACCCTGAATGGAGTTTGCCAATTCTGGGCATAGAGCAGTTTTTCATTTTTGGTGCCATGTTGCTTCTGCTACATTGGGCTCACTGTTCAGACCGACATTCTTTATTCTTTGTATCCTGTCTTTCTCCCTTCATGTCTCCATTCCACAACCTCAACTCCTATTGCTGTTTTGACTCGATTTTGCAAACTCACAGACTTTTTAAAAGCCAGATCTTCCAAAACTCTAAAACATCTCAAGAAAACCATAACTAACATGAAACACATAGATAATATTTTCCTCCCTATGTATACAAATAGGTCATGATATAAAGGCTAATGCTGAGCCTGGATTAGCCTCTTTTCCCTAAGCTTAGTGATTTTGGAGATGGCTTACCTCTTCTTTCCATTCAGCATTTTTAAATTTATACATCAATTTTTCCTTATTAGGCTCTTTCTAGCCAAACCTACATTTTTTCCCACTTAGACATAGATTTAGAAAGTTGGAAGATACCATCTTTATGAGTATAGTTATATGTCATTTTACAGTTGAGGAAACTGAGGCAAACAGGGTGAAGTGACTTGCCCAGAGTCACACAGCTCATAAGTGTATAAGACTAGATTTGATCTCAAGAAGATGAGTCTTTCTGACTACAAACCCAGGGCTCTATCCATTGTATGACCTCACTTCTAGGAAAAAAGAGCTCTTGACGAAAGGTCTCATTTACAGTGACATATGAACCAAGAAGAGAGAGTAAAGGGAGGGGAAGTCATGGGAGGCTTGAGAAGAGATGACAAGCTTTAGAAAAGATGTGGTGATGAGTAAGATAATACTAATTAGAGAGAAGTGTAAAAGATTGTCTTGCAGCAGTGAGGGCCCAGCAGAGTATGTATGACATAAATTTGTGGTAGATACAGTTTCATAGTTATTTTCAATTTCATTATATATTATGTCATAATGTATAACAAACATATTTATAAATTAGAACTCTATTTTCCTCTGCAACATATAAGTCCAATGAGCGGCTTAGAGCACAGAGTTTAAGTGATTTACTATAGTCACATAGACAGTATCAATTAGAAACAGGTCTTGAACTCAGGTCTCCTGACTCTGTGCCTGACTTGATTATGCCATGCTGAATCTCCTGGTTCTTTTCTACAGGGAAGCTCATTTTGATGTTATGTGACCCTTGGCAAATGGAGCAAATCTCCCTAGCTCCAAGATCCTTCTTGACTTCCTTCAGGGAAAGAATAAGTTTCAAACACGGAAGAGTTAATTATGACATTCCAGTGACCCATAGTGACTCGAATAAACCCAACATCTGATTTCCTTGGGTCATATGAAAACATATGGTTAAAACTTGGGTGAAAGGAAAACCTCACATCACCTCCTTACAGAATTTGGAAGCATAGTTTTGAAAGATGCCTGCATAAATTTCAAGTATCCCAACAATATAAAAAGACAGCTATCCTTTCCATTCTCATTGTCTTGTCAACAGAAGTCAAAATCAACTTTCGAGGAAACCACCACAGGAAATCAGTTTCTTTTGGAAAAATAAATCAAAAGGGTCTGGGTAGCTATTTTGGTGATATATATTTTTGGACAAGTTTCGCAGAGTTTGAAAACAGAAGTTTGAAACAAGAATATTTCCAGAACTCCCACCCTGGGGCCCTACTGCCTTGATTGGCGAGAGCTTCACATAACCCAATATATTGAGTCCAACCAACTCCATCCAGCCCTATCTTTTAGCTGACTTTGTCAGAGCAAAGTTCTTCCCTGACACTCTTGTTTCCAACCCCCTCCTATTGCTATTTCCCACCTCTGGTACCATAATCAAATTAATATATCCATTGCTACTAGAAAGGGTGTATTTCTATTTCTATATGGCTCCAGCCACTCCTTTAATTTTTCACTACTCCCCTATCGGAATTGCCTTCCTTAGTATTCATATAAGCTTTTGGAGGGTAAGAAATGTCTTTGCTCCTCTGTTTTCATCTCTTGTGTTTAGCACAGTCCTTGGAGGAAAGTAAGTACATCATAAAGGTTTTTTTCACTCATTCATTCATTGGATTCTACCTTGAAACTTAATGATGATGGCTATTCATTAATCACTTTGGGGACCAGGCTTTCCTAGGACAGAATCACTCTGCCCTCAGAAATGGATCCAGAATACCAAGAAATTACAAAAGCTCAAACATGCATTAGAAGACTGATTGGTTTGACAAATAAAATACATTTCCTCAAATGAAGAAAGTCCAAGCTGAATCTCAGAAGAAAATACAAAATATTAAACAGTGCTTCATTAATGCATCCAAAACTTGATATTCCCTCTAAGTCTCTAATATGCAATGACTCCTTCCTTTCCTTTATTTAATAATAGGTGATGTTCTTATAGAACCATAAGGTGGTTTCCAAAGTGCTTACTCTAGATACATTTGCTGTTATTTGGTTGTTTTCAGTTATGCCTAGTTCTTTGGGAGCCCATTGGGGTTTTCTTGGCAAAGATGATGGAGTGATTTGCCATTATTTCCTCCTACTCATTTACAAATGAGGATTCTGAAGCAAAGAGCATTAGGTGACCTCTAGTGTCTGCGGTTGTATTTGAACTCAAGTTTTCCTCCAGGCACTGAATCCATTGTACCATCTTGCATCCCTACATTCATTACCTATGAGAAACTAGGTCATTGTATTTCCCTTTCTCATCTAATGATATTTTGAATAAAATTAAGTTTTTATTAAGATGGTTTCCTTTGCAAAATGATGACATTATTCCAACAATTAATTCAAATCAAAGACATAGTTAAAATCTGAACTGGGTTAAAAAAAAACTTGATTCAATGGAACAAGTTAGAAAAGTAAATCCCAGAAACAACTGAGCATAACAGTTCAGTGTTCAATTAAATCCAGGAACACAAACTACGGTCTTATCAGTGTCAAAAGATCATGTATAGAGTAAGCAAGTACTCACAGCAGATGGTTTATTATTCAAAGACTTATTCACAAAGACTTATTTTGGTATATTTTAATCTATCTAATTTCCCTGATTTCTGTTTGCCATTTTCTCACTGATCACTATTTGTGGTGGTCCTTTGTGTTTGGAAAGGAGTCAAGACTGTAGATAAAAGCTTTGGCTGACTCCTTCCTCTTTTTAAGAGCTAGTGACCATGAAAGTTGCTTAAATCTAAAAAAAATTCATTTCTCCTAAGCCAGAGGTGTTGAATATGCAGCCCAGGAGACTGCTTGTGGTTCACAACCCTCCTGAGGTCAGCCCCAACCAAATTAAAATGTATTTGGTACTGGGCAGCTAGGTGACTCAATGGCTTGAAAGCCAGGCCCAGATGAGAGGTCATGGGTTCAAATTTTACATCAGACTCTTCCTACTGTGTGAGCCTGGGCAAGTCACATAACCCTCTTTACCTTACCCCCTTACCACTCTTCTGCCTTGGAACCAATCCACAGTATTGATTTTAAGATGGAAGGTAAGGGATTTTAAAAATGTAAACTGGGAAATTTTTACATAATAAGTAAAAATACAATAAAACAGAATAATACATTTTAAAACTAGGTCAGTATATGGCCTGAAGGGATCCTTATTTCCAGATAAGTAGCCCCCATTTCTACTTGAGTTTGACACCATTGCCCTAAACTCTCCATATTTGTAGATAAATATAATCCTAGTCCCTTCTGCTTGAGCAGAATGGCTGTATACAAACCCTATCTCTTCATCCCCTTGAGTCAGGGATGAAAATTTCCCTTGGAGAAGGGTGGCCAAGATCCTGGAGATGCCTCTCCATGCTTCCCCACCAGTCTCATTTAAACAGCCCACAGGAATATAGCAAACATAGGCAACAAATACTAATTAATTGCATTTAAATTCCACATTGAAAAACATAGATGTTTCAGCAATCGTTTATTTTCCATTCTTTTCCTCAAGATTTGAGGCTGGGCCTGAAGAGTCCTCCCCCTATGAGACTTAACCAAGCATTGAACCTCATTTCGTTAACTACAGAGATTTTGCTAAACCCAACAGGATTATCCCGCTCTGCTCTCTTGAGAAACTATTGTTGAGTAAGAAACCTTCTCCAGTTTCACGGTGTGGTTCTGCAAGACTCTTAAACCTGTCCAGGGGACAGCACCCCAAGGGTTTAGGACCGAAGTACCCTGCGCTGTGCTTTGCTTCCCACCTTCCTTCTTCTTCTCAACATTGCCTCCCTCCCAGCTCCACCCCTCCTCTAACTATCCCTTCCAGAGGGGCTGAGGTTGCTTTGAGAGGGAAGGAGTCAGTTCAAGTCAGGCACGATGTAAGCAGCTGTTCTTTTCTTGGAAAGGAAAGGGTCAAGCTCTGGGTTAGGGGACCTGGAAAACACCTGCCCTCCATTCAGGTCTGGTCCCTTGAGTTCTCACGACACTTCGGTATTAAAGCTGGGACCATCCATCTAATAGCACACCATTCCAACTAAGCGCCATTATTCATTCTCCTATCTGATGGGTCTCTGGTGCTTGACCCACAGAATATTCAATCTGTCCCTATGGATCTGAAAGCATGAATGGAAAGAGACCTAGGGCTGAATCAAACGGGATTCTCGGTATCCACCAACGCAAGGCCAGGGAGCTGGGAAATGGACCAGAATGCCTGCCTGCAGCTGGGAGTTAGACCACAGAGCAGCTGACCCACTGATGAATAATTGAGATGACATTATACGCAGAGGAAGTAGTTGTCACAGTGCGGGATGAAAGGAATTCTGAGGGCTAGCGTGTGCACCCCTAGCGATCTCTTTCTCATAGGCTCCTAAAGCTCAAAGAAAAAAGGCAAATCCAAGTTCAGATTCCCGACCCTGACCCCCCCCACCTCCTGTCCCTACCCCAGATATTTAGTAAATGTGTGAACTTTGCTTATTTATTAGTTTCTCTGTGCCTCAGTTTCCTCATTTGTAACAAGGAGGTTGACTTCCATCGCCTCCCAAATCCCTTCTTGCTCTACTCTGAAACTGCGTTAAGTGTTTCAGGTATCTAGATTCTCCCAGGAATAAATGGAAAGCACCACACTGACGAATCTCCTCCCGGTCCTCCTTACAGAGACTTGCATTCTGACCACGACTCTTGCACAAATTCTTCAGATTAACTCATTTCTCAGCTGTTGTGTGCGCGCTTTAATGTCTTGGCTGTTTGGCAAATATCTGCGTGATGATCTGTCTGTGGTTGCAGGTCGCTTGAGTATTTATGCTGCTAGACTGTTTACAGTTCCCAATATCCCCCCTTTTCCCAGGGGAGACGTCATCCTCAACGTTTGGCACATCAGGAAGGACAGAGATGTTGTCGAACAATTCTCTGAGTGTTGTATCTCTGTTTCTGGCTGTGATATTTATAAATTTTCCCTTGAGAGGCAGCATGGAGGATAGAAACAACTCTGAACTTGAAGATAAGCGGAAGAACTGAGTTTGAATCTGGTCTCTCTTATTTACTGATGGTGTGATGATGGGCAAAAATAGTCATTTTACTTTTCTAAACCTCAGTTTCCTCACCTTTAAAATGGTTATGATAGGAAGGATTGTGAGGTAGACAAATAACTGGTTTTAGAGTCAGGAAGTCCTGGATTCCAGTTCCTGTCAAGGTTATCACATGCCAGCTGTGTGATTGTTAGGCAAGTCACTTAACATTCAGTCCTCCAGGCAATTCTCTAAGACCAGATGTTATCAGATGCATAGCAGACCTGTACCAGTGGAGGGAGTTTCCGTGCTGGGGGTTCCCTGAAGTGTCAAACCCAGAACAGCCTCCAGGAATGTTGTGAGATCAAATGATATAATGGATAGAAAGAGCTGTGTGAATCTTAATGTGCTTATATCCAATTGAATGATCATTTATTAAACACCTACTCTGTGTAAGTGCTAGGATATAATTATATAAAATATATTAAAATTTTAATAAATATAATTAATAAGTTAAATAAATTAATAAACAAGAAAGACAGTTCCTGCCCTCAAGGAGCTTACAGTCTAGTGGGGAGAGAGCACAAAAAAAGAGCTAGGAAGGAGACAAGTTTTTGAGTTTAAACTAGAAAGAGAAGCAGATATAGAGTGGAGGAAGCCCCAAAGTCTCCGTAAAGAAAGGTGTTGGGAAGAGTTTGGCAACCCACCCTCCAGCCCTCCAATCAAAGGGGAGATGAGGCTACCAGAAGTGGTGTCTCCAAGGCTTGAGTTAACAGTTTAGCATGGCAATGAGATTAGAGGTGATGAGTGTAACCTGGAAGGGGCATCTTGTAGGGTTTAAATCAGGCAGAGCAGCTGATGTGGCTTTTATTTGGATCAACTAGAGCAATGCTTGCTATGGTTATTTTTCAAAACTGTCATTGAATGTTAAGGTCACCACAAGGGAGTCTGAATACATGAGAACATTTCTACTTTGAACAGGAGGAAGGTATTATACTAGTGACTGTGTTGTGAAGAACTGGGGGATGGGGAGACAGTTTAATTTATCAGTGATAAAATTGGTTTTATTAGTTCTCTGGGAATATTTTGTATAATATCTTGACTATAGTTCATTTTTTATAAATTAAATGGTACAAAGGCAACAAGTTATATGCCTCTATATGCACATATATATTCCCCCAAGTTTCTGGGCTTCAATCCACTGAGTTACCTTGTTGCTTATATATATATATATATATAAAACATGAGCTAGTTTAATAGAATATTTTTGCTGAGTGCTATGTTTTTTTTTAGTAACTGGCAGTTAGGTGGCTTAGGGGATAGAATACTGGAGGCAGGAAGACCTGAATTTAATTTTTTTATTTTAAAAATATTTTTCCATGTTTACATATTTCATTTTATTTCCCTCTCCTCTTGCCTTCTCCCTCCTTGATCCAATAAGCACTTCCACTGCGTTATACAAATATTATCACTTATACCTATTTCCATATTATACCTTTTTGAAATAGAGCAATTTTTGTACAAACATTTTTCATTATTATCTCTTTAGGGTACAAACCCTAGTAGTGGTATTGCTGGATCAAAGGGCAGACATTCTTTTATAGCCTTTTGGGCATAATTCCAAATTGACTTCCAGAATGGTTGGATCAATTCACAACTCCACCAGCAATGCATTAGCATCCCAATTTTGTCACATCCCTTCCAACATTTATTATTTTTCTTTACTGTCATATTGGCCAAACTTCTAGGTGTGAGATGGTACCTTAGCATTGTTTTAATTTGAATTTTTCTAATCAGGAGGGATTTCGAACATTTTTTCATGTGATTGTTGATAGTTTTGATTTCTTCATCTAAAAATTGCCTATTCATGTCCCTTGACCATTTAGAAGACCTGAATTTAAATTCAGTCTCGGACACTTACTAGCTGTGTGACCCTGGGCAAGCCACTTAACACCTGTTTGTCTTGGTAAACCATACCAAGATCTTTGCCAAGAAACAAGTTGTGGCATATGATTGAGATTGAATACTACTGTGCCATAAGAAATGATGAGTAGGCTAATTAAAAAATATATGGAGACACATAAACCTATGAAGAGTGAAATGAGCAGAAGCAAGAGGACATTATCTATAGGAACAGAAATATGGTTTGATGAATGATTTGTGCATATTCATCTCCAAGGAAAGAACTGATCAATAGAAATAAGCAAGACAGTTTTATATATATATATACATATATATCTTTTTTTTTTATCAAATGATATCTTCTCTAGTGCAAGAAGAGGAGAGAGGAAGAAAGACACATGGGAATTTTGAAGTAACAAATAAATAAATATAAAAATTAAACAAATAGCCTATGGACAGTATTGATGTGCTGTAGTCCATGGGGTTACAAAGATTCAGACATGACTAAACAACAGCAACATGTTTCTCAATTAGCTTTTCCCTTGTTTTTTATTATCAAATTTAGAATTAGTCAGAGCCACAAAATTTTCTTTAACAATGTTTAATAATGAAATAATAAATCTTATAGTTCAGAATTTTTCTTGGATTGACCTTATCATAAAAATCTCTGGAAAAAGAAATTATGGAGAAGCTAGGTGTCTCAGGTAGAGAGACTCAGATCTGGAGACATGAGGTCCTGAGCTCAAATCTGACCTCAGACACTTTCTAGTTGTGTGACCCTGGGCAAGTCACTTAACTCCAACTGCCTAGCCCTTACAGCTCTTCTACCTTGGAATGAATACTTAGTATTGTTTCTAAGACAGAAAAGAGGGATTAAGAAAAAAGAAATTACATAATTACCCTTGGAAAACAATTCTGATGGGATAATTTTCCCAATATTTACCATGAATCTCTTTTGTATCCATTTTACACTCCCTCCTGGCACTGGTTCCATCATTTCCTCCTGTGGCCAGGGATGAATTGCTCAGCCTCCTTTTGGAGCCCCCTTTTTCCTCTGTAAAATGACAGAGGAAGGGACAGATGAGCTCTGAGGATTCTATGTTATCATCCAATTTTAACTCTCTAGAAATAGAAAGGTATCATTTGGCTGTAGTGCATAGAATGCTAGCTTTCGAGTGAGGAAGGCACGGGTTTCATTCATTTCTTTGATATCTGCTTATTAGGTGACCATGGATAAGCTGCTCAAACTTTCTAATCCTCAGCTTCCACAGGAAGACCTGTGTTCAAATCTGGCCTCACATTGTTACTTGCTCTATAACCCTAGGTAAGTCACTTAACTTTGTTTGTCTCAGTTTCTTCATCTGTAATGGGATAAAAATAGTGCCTAGGGGGGCAGCTGGGTAGCTCAGTGGATTGAGAGTCAGGCTTAGAGACAGGAGGTCCTAGGTTCAAATCCGGCCTCAGACACTTCCCAGCTGTGTGACCCTGGGCAAGTCACTTGACCCCCATTGCCTACCCTTACCACTCTTCCATCTATAAGTCAATACATAGAAGTTAAGGGTTTAAAATTTAAAAAAAAAACCCAACAGTGCCTACCTCTTTCTGGGTTGTTATGAGAATCAAATGAGATAATGTAAAATTTTTAGTGTTTGGAATGTAGTAAACATGATATCTTATTGTTCAGTCTTATTGATTCTGTGACTCCCTTTGTGTTTTTCTTGGCAGAGATACTTAATTAGTTTGATATTTCTTTCTCCTTTCATTTTATAGATGAGGAAACTGAAGCAAACAGGGTTAAGTAACTTATCCAGGTCACAAAGCTAGTGTCTGGAGCCAGATTTGAACTCACAAAGATGAGTCTTCTTGACTCCAACTCCAGCACTCTATTTGCTGTGTCACCTAGCTGCCCAGTAAGCATTATGTATTTTACCATGATTTATTTATATATTATATTATTTATATTTAATGTATATTTATTTTACATATATATAATTTATTTGGTATGCATTATTTTATATATATATTTAATTTATATTTATACTTATGTTATATTATTTATATATTTTTTAATTTTATTTAATTTGATCTGTTAAAAGGAGATAGTATTGCCTGTTATATTTAACCTCATGTAGTCATTATGAGGCTCCCATGAACTACTTTGCAATCTTTAAGGGACTACATCAATTTGTCTTATGATGAATTCTGGATCCTTTTTTATCCTTACTTCTCAGGGTCACTTTCATATAAATCACTATTAAGCAAATCCTTATCCATTTTCTAGGCTATTTAACCCTGATTTTAAAAATCTTGATTTCTAAGAATTTTCTAATTCCTCTTTATAACCATTCTCAGCCAACTTTAAGTTGTCCATTTCTCTTTAGCTTTGGAGTCAAACACTTGACCTGAAGCTCCAGTAAATACTGGAAAAAGGGGGCAGACAGTTAATCTGTTTGTTGTTCAGTCATTTTCAGTTGTGCTTCACTCACTGAGACCCTATTTTGGGTTTTCTTGGAAAAGACAGTAGAATGGTTTGCCATTCCGTTCTCCATTTCTTTTTATAATTGAGGAAACTGAGGCAGAGTTAAATGACTTATCCAAGGACATGCAGTTAAGAAATGCTTGAGGCTGGATTTGAACTCAAGTATTCCTAACTGTAGGTCTGAGGCTAAATCTGAACTCAAGTCTTCTTGACTCCAGACAATTCTTTCTCTACGGAACCACCCAACTGCTTACATATTCATGTACTCCTTGTGGAAAATCCATTTTTTTTCCCTTTTGAGGTTCTACTTGAAGTTGTTAGAGACTTAACAGATTTCTCTATGTTGGATTTTTGAACATCTCTGGATCTATTATAATTTTTGATAATACTCTCAATGCTTTTTGCTGCTAACTCATCTCTCTAGAGTCCTTAACTCAGGGTTTGTGCCAGGGTCAGTCTCCATCTCCACCTGTTGTTGAGTAGGATTGTAAGAAGCTCTGTTTGGTCTCAGCCTGGGTTCTTGTACTGACCTCCACCTCCAAGGGGTCTTTGCAGTACAGAGTGTTGGATATTCATGAATCTTCCTGTTGCCTGATAGCTTCTGGTGAGTATTTTTTACTTTTCTGGAATGTAAGAAGCCACTCATTGTAGTTGGTCATTACATTTTTTATTATTGTTTTTGGTATGATTTTTAGGCTTTCCCAGAAAATGTCTTTGAAAGCTGGGCTGCCTACCCCTGTTCAGGCTTGTCTGGGAGTCCCCCCAGTTATTTCCTTATCTCTTAAATAATGAGATTGCATTTACTAATCTTTGAGGGCCCTTCAAACTCTTAGATTCTGAGTTTGTGATTTCCTTTCTTCTAATTTACTAAAGTTACTAAAAGCAGATTTTATTTATATTTATATTACACACTTCCCATTCTCTTAAGTTTGGTTTCCACTGGAAACAGTGATTATACTCTTTATTTTGCCACTCTGATCACTTGTAAAATGACCAACCAAGTTTCTCTGCAAACATCTTCTGACTATACCCTTGAGCTGATATTCATGTCAGTTTGATATTTTGATAATTACTTTATTAATACAACCCCAAGATCTTTGCATGAAATGTGGTAACATGATAAAACTCTATATGTCCACCAAAGTTATTTCTGCATGGTCTGAGTGGGATGTGCTATTTGATTTGTATGGCTCTAGGTCACTGAATATTAGAGTGGGAGAGGTCTTAGTCTCAGGGCTGGAAGATCGCAACATCTGTGACTTAAATGGACTCTAAGAAAGATTAACTGACACATGATTTTATCTTATAGCTTTTTGTGTATCTGTCATGCATTTTTATTAGACTTCATAAATTTTAAGATGCAATATGTTTGAAGTTATCATTATTACCACCATTTATAGACCATAAGTTCTAGTAAGGAAGTATCTGTGTTTTTGGAAAAAGATTTTTTTCTAAACTTTCTGTCTTACCTAGTGCCTCCCTTACACAGTGCCTCTTCACTGGTTAAATGCCTAATTAGTGTTTGCTGAATTGAAAGTGAATTGCTCTCTATATAATTTAGAGAGAGAGAACTCTATCCTTCTGCTTCAGAAAACAATCAGACAGCAATATTGTTCCCTAAGTTGATAACTTCTTCTCAATGTCTGTCTAGAGAAAAGTACCCTTGCTTTGGTTCTGGATATCAGTTCATAAAAGAGGCATTATAACATAATGGATAGAGAATGGGAAGATTTGAGTTCAAGTTCTGACTGACACAAAAAGGCTCTTGAACCTTGTTTAAGTCATGTAATCTCTCTTTGATCTCGGATACTCTACGAGTATGGAGAAGGTGCCAACTTGCATTAATAGAGGGAGTCTACTCATCTGGGAGTTTCCTATATCAATGAAATCACCAGCCTACATTAGGGATGAAGGATAAGCCCTTCCACCAAGCAACAGGTTTATATGAAGTGATAATACATTCTCTTCCCAGACCCCCACGAAAGCAACATTTTTGAAGGGGCTACTTACTATCTGTTAGACAGCGAAGGTCATCAGTGGTCAGACATTGAAGATGCCAAGGTCATCCACTGCAGCCCAGGCCATTGCCAGTCATCCTAACTTTTGTCTGGCCACTATGCTTCCATGACTCTGGAAGAGAGAGTGATGCTGATGACTTTGTGCAACTCCTTCCTTGCTTAAATCCAATTCACACTCAAGTCACATTATCACCCAGTGTTGTCATTGGTCCTCTTTGAAAATGAAGGACAAAAGGACAAACAGTTATGTGTCAGACACTGTGCTATGCACAGTGACAGAAATGAACGTCTCTACCCTCAAGGAGTTTACATTCTACTGAAATGTATCACCACTTCGGCTGAACCTGTGGATTGGTGGAAGGGCTTATCATCTCATCCCTAATGTAGGCAGGTGATTCTGAAGCTAGGAAAGGATCACTAAGAACTTCTTCCTTAGTTCAATTCTCTGACAAGAGTTTAGGATCTCAGAAATTCATTAAAAATTTCAAATCACTAGGGTGCAAGTCGAATCTCTGAAAAGGGGTTTCCCAACAGAGTTCCAGACAATACTGATAATGCCAAAATAAGATCCTTCACTCACATCCCTGGCTAGTATTAGATAGTATCCTCTTCTTTCTGCATGTGACAGGTCTTCCACTGATTTCTTTTTTGAAGAAAAATCTCCATGTTTTCTATATGCCCCTTTGGACACAGGACGTTAGTTATACTTATTTGACCCAATCTTTATGCGCACCACCGATGTGCTAACTTAAGGAGTGAATGTTCAAAAGATGTAGCCCCTGCCCTCTGGGAGCGTGTGTTTAAATTAAACAAAGCAGACACACGCCAGGCATAATTTGTGCATAATTGGGACTAGCTTGAGAAACTGTATTTCATCACAGATTCTTTCTTTGGGCTGAACCCTTTCATAAGGGATTGGAAGGAGATTAACCTTCCAAAGGCACTTTTCCCTCAGATGTGCGTTTCTTTTCCAAACACTCCCAAATGATTCACTGCTTCATGTGCTGAACTCAATTTCCCTGGTGGGGAGAATCCTCCTCATGTTCTCCAGACTTCATTTTCTGTGATTCTCTGTGTAACATGAGGCCACTATCTAAGTCTTTTTTGTGGCTAGTCCAACAAGGAAGTACTTCACAGTTCAGCCAACAGCGATTCTGGTGAGCAAATATTTCAAAACCTAGCTTCCTCTTTCCAGCCTATGTACGTGTTAAGGCAACAGCCCCAGTCCCTGACTGCTGGCTTGGAGGTCATTAATCTTGGAGCACATTCATTATCGCTGGCTTTGACTGACTCCTTCAGCATTTACAAGCTGTAAACAGGTCTGGTATTCCATGCAAACACATACTGGGAGAGTCCCCTGGGAAGGGGGGGTGGGGTTGGTGCATTGCTTTTTCTTACCCAACGTTTGTCCTTTTGCAAACCAGGGACCTGAACTTCTTCCTCTCAGTGTTCTCCAGTGAAGTCCACAAATAAAGACACATCCCTCATGGGGAGAAATATTTCAAGGTGTCATCCTTTGATCCCAGGGTCATCAGGCTAATCACAAGTGAATGATGAACCTTTCTTGGCTTCCCCCAGTGAAGGGAAACACTTCTGACCCACTTATGTTCTAATATAAAATGAACTGAGACTGCACACACCCACAGGAGGCCATGATTTGCTCTTCATTATGACTCTTGAGGGTTAGGAGACAATGTACCACAGTGAAGAGAGGAACATCCATTCTAGAGTCAGAGGATGTGGGTGCAAATCCCACTTTAGATGCTTTCTACTGGTATGACTTAGGTCAAGGCAAGTTACTTAACCTCTGTTTGTATCAGTTTTCTCATCTGTAAAATGGGGATAATACTATTCCAACCTCACAAGGTTATTATGAGGATAAAATCTGTAACACCCTTGCTTTCTATCTTAGTAATGATTCTAGGACAAAAGGACATACAAGAGCTAGGAAGAAAGAGTTAAGTGCCCAGGGTCACACAGCTAGGAAGTATCTGAGGCCAAATTGGAACTCAGGTCCTTCCTTCTCCAGTACTGATGCTCTATCCATTGTACCACACTTTAAAGTGCTAAATAAACATTTATTATGATGATGTTGCTTTACATCCTTGGGCCTCAGTTTCCTCATATGTAAAATGAAAAAAATGAAAGATTTGGATTAGTTAACCTATGAGGTCCTTTCCAGTTCTAAATCAAGGATCTCATGACTTCCATCACCACTGCCCAAACTTTCTCAGCCTTGAGAAGTATGCTTATAGGCAAGTCACCGGGTAGCAGAGGTGTGGGGGAAGCGAACATGGTCCTTATTTGTTAACAGGACCCTCCTCCTGGTGACTCAGGGAAGCTTGATCCCTTGGAAGTATGGTTTCAATTTTTCATCACAATTGGAATCAAATAAGGTTGCCAGCACACATTTTTCTCTGTCAGCTGTTTCCCTTATGGTAGATTCGGAGCCCCCCTGGGCTGGTTCATGAGCTCTGTCCTCTGCCAGGGTTACCACAGCCCCCTTTCTTTGTTTTCAGATTCGTTTTGAGGTTGTCCTCCAAGCAATGAACCCATTTGATATACAGTAGTACCTGATGGGAAAGTGTCTCTTCACAACTGACTTTCTTCAAGGCTTTTCTGCTATGGAAAGGATGATGTATCACCAGCTCCTCCTTGGCCCTACAGAGAAAGCTTGCCTACAGTAGAAATGGCCAATAGCCTGCAATTTCCTGATTTTCCAGCACTTATTAAAATTGTATTTGTCAAGGTAGACTCTTGGCTGCTGGTCCACACTTGCTGAAGCCCAGGTTTGTAGAGAGGCACTCTGGGAATCAAGGAGGTCACAAGCATTGTTGAAGGAAGAAGCTTTGGAAGGGATGGAGGTTTCTGACAGACTTCAAACCCTCCTCCCCAAAGCACAGGACTCTTGAGAAGGTGTACATCAGCAGGAAAGCATTTTCTTCCCCTCATGGAAGAAGGGTTACAGAGGTCTTATTAAGGACAAAGACAGTTGTTTTGACTGTTGGACCTATGCTGTTATGTCCCTAGTGGGTGATATCTGCATCCCAGAGCCATCAAAAGGCTCTGAAAGTAAGAAAACCATCCAGACTTGAGCATTTTTTTGTCTTTGTCTCTTCTCTAAGTAAAGATGTGATGAACTGATTTGACCTGTTCACATATGTCTTCTAGCAGCATCCAGATCTCACCATCAAGACCAAAACATTTTTTAAGGTCTCTATGGGTGTCTTTTCCCAAGGTGCCTGCCTTTCTATCAGTCATTTGTCAAATGTCTACTATGTGCCAGACACTAGGCTGGATGACCTGGAATTCAAAGGATAAAAATGGAAATGACATTCCAGGAAGAGATAACTGTATAAGTAAAGGCATGGGGTTAGGAACATGTAAGGCATACTTTAGGTACAAAGTATTTTGAGGAGAATAATTATGAATTAAAGCTAGGAATAAAAAAGCATGTTGAAACCAGATGTTTAGGTCCTTAAATATTATGCTAAAGGGTTTGGTAGGCAAAGAGAAACTATGACAGAAGGTATGGGAGCAGGGCAATCATGTGATCAGACCTATGTACAGACCATTCTTACTTTGTATAAATTTATATTACATAAATTCAACTTTATGTAAAGAATTCTGAAAGACATGGGAAGTTGTAACAGGAACATGTATGAAAGGAGCTTGGGAAAAGGGTGCCTGTATTACCGTACATCTATCAGACTGGCTAAAATGACCAAAAAGGAAAATGATAAATATTGGGGAGGATGTGGGAGAATTGGGACACTAATACATTGTTTGTGGAACTGTGCACTGATAAATCATTCTGGAAAGCAATAAGAAACCATGACCAAAGGACCATAAAACTATGCATACTCTGGACCAGCAATACCACTAACAGGTCTATATTCCAAAAGGATCAGAGATAGGGGTAAAGGACCTACTTTACAAAAATATTTGTAACAGCTCTTTTTGTAGTGGCAAAGAATTGGAAACTTGGGAGATGGATGTCCATTAACTGGGGAATGGCTTAATTAAATGGGAAATGTGGTATATTGTAGTAATAGAATGTTATTGTGCCATAAAAAATGACAAATGGGATGAATTCAGAAAAACAAAGAAAGACTTATATAAACTGATGCAAAGTGAAGTGATCAGAATCAGATGAACATTGTACACAGAGATATTGTACAATGATCAGCTGTGAAGGACTAAACTATTATCAGCAAAATTGAGGCAAACAGGGATGAAACTTGCTCAGGAACACTAATTGTCAAGGCTACATTTGAACTCAAATCTTCCAGATTCCAGGCTCAGCACTCATGAACCAGTGCATCACCTAACTTCTAAAACAGAAGGTAAGACTTAAAAAAATATTATATGGGGTATGGGGGGGGTTATGTGATGAGACCTGCAGATTAGGAAAATCACTTTGATGGCTGTGTGAAGGATGGATTATAGTGGATAGAGATCTGAGACAAGGAGTTCAAATTAACCAATTCAGTAAGCATTTGTTATGCATTTACTATTTTAGCCAGGCACTGTGTTAAACTCTAGATTATGGGGCTACTGTAGGAGATAAAGATCTGAACTTCAGTCTGATCTGTATGACTAGGGAAAAAAGAAAATATGCAAGACTTGTTGTAGATAGAGAAATTCAAAAGAACTGAGGATGGCACAAAAGTTACAAACCTAAATCATCAGAAGAATGGTAGTGTCCACAGCAGAAAAGGGAAGTTCAGAAAAGAGGTGGGTTTTAAAGATAGATTATGAAATTTGTTTTGGATATGTTGAATCTGAGATTCCTAGAAGATATCCAGTTTGAAATGTTCAATAGACAATTTGTAATGTGGGACTAGAGCTCAGGAGAGAGACTAAAGCATTATTTATAAATCTGGGAATCATCTTCTTAGAGATGATAATGGAACCCATGAGAACAGAGGAGATCAAGAGAGATTGTATAAAGAGAAGAGGACTTAGAACAAAGTCTTAAGAAATGTCCATGATTAATGGGTGTGAGATGGATGAAGATTTAGCAAAAGAGACTGAGGAAGGGTCAGACAGGCAGGAGAAGAACCATGAAAGAGTGAAATCATGGAAACACAGAGAAGAGAAAGTATCTGGCAGGAGAAGGTGGTTAATATTTTCAAATTTGATGGCAAGTATTTGTCAAGAAAAACCCAAATAGGTCCACAAAGAGTCAGGCATGATTGAAATGACTAAATTTAAATGACAACCATTAATGAGGATAGGTTAGAAGGTTTAATAGCTTATGTTTTTGGCACAGACTTCAATCGCCGGATTCATCATTTTGCTGTGCCTTAGGAGTCCTCTGGAAGGCTGCCTTGTAGCAAGTATGAGCAGGGTATGATGTGTTTCTCATCAAGAGACTTCTCTGTCTAGTGTTTAATTTGGGGCAAGCCTAGAAATCTTGTAGCCCTCGGGAACTTCTGAAATCTATTATTAAAACCTGATATGGAAGCAGCAAAGTGGCTTAGTGGATTGACAGCCAGTCCTGGAGACAGGAGGTGCTGGGTTCAAATTTGGTGTCAGATACTTCCTATTTGTGTGACCCTGAGTGAGAGATTTACCTCTCATTCTCTGGCCTTTACTGATCTTCTGCCTTGGAACATTGGTGCAATATTGATTCTAAGATGGAAGGTAAGGGTTAAAAAAAAAAGAGCAACTGATAGGAGGAATGTACAAATCCAGTGAATACTGAGAGTGAAAATTGGCCATGGGAAAGTCTCATGGGAAGGCCAAGATAAAATCATGGGAAGACTGAAGATATCTGGGAGGAGGAATACTTGGAGTTCTGGGTTTTCCCTCCTCCCCTCTGCCTCTTTGGACCCTTAGATCCTTGCAAGGCTCAGCATCAGTGATCCTTAAGCTTAGCATCTTTAAGGGGACTTTTATAATTCTCCCACTTGTTAACTTCCCACTTAAATTTGTGTGTGTGTGTGTGTGTGTGTGTGTGTGTGTGTGTGTGTGTGTGTGTGTGTATTTGGTATTTATTAATAGCCAAATCTCCCCCTAAGAAGAAGGTAAACTTTTTGAAAGCAAGAACTATCTCACTTTGGTATCTGTTTCCCTAGCACAGTATCCAACACATGATGGGTGCTTAATAAATGCGTCTTGATTCAATGATTGAGTATGACCTGCACTAGGATCTGAGTTCAGCTCCAGTGAGTATGTGCAGATTGCTTGACAAACACTGGCCAAAGGCTGTTTTAGAGAAATGCAGTGTGTAGGCACCATACTTTAAAAAAATAAATCACGAGAAATTATTACTTACCAGAGAATAACATCCCAAGGTTTAAGTGCTGTTTCGATTTGAGGAAAAAGGGGAGGGAAAAAAAAGCCCTGAATATAAACTATCTAGTGTAGGAAATGACTAAGAAATATGGGCTTAGTCTCAATGCATTTTCATGTGGTCTTTCACCTAAGTAGGTACACATCAATTCACTCTCAAGAGACCTACTTTCTCATTCTGGCTGAATGGAGACAAACACTTCCTTTCTCCATCTCACCGCCCCATCTCCCTTCTATTAAAGACTAAATACCTTGCCAGGTCTGTTTCCCTCGCTTTCTGATAAATAAAAGTCACATCTTTTCCTGATGAGATAAATTGTCATTCTTTTTTCTGTTTGGAATGAAAATGGTAAGTTTTCTCTGAGCATATTTTAAGTGCTAAAAGGAGTGCCTCAGAAGCCAAGCAGCAACTTTAGCACACCTAAGTTTCCTGGAAGAACAGCATTAAGTCCCAGAAGTTTTCTTTTTAAATTGCCAAAATAAGGTCAAGAAAGCTATAAATTTTTTTCCCTACAGCTGTACACACACATACTCATCATTTATCCCAGTGAGTTGGGTCTAAAACTACATTTTAAAATAGGTCAGTATTGATTGAAAAAAATGTTATTAAGGGAACTAAAAAATTAATATCTTTTGTATATAATCTAAGAAGACAAAGGGAAAAAATAATTCAAGAAAAGATCTGCTACTAGGTTTTTGTTGAGTTTCTTTCCTTATAAAATAAAAATAACACAAAATTAAACAATGTTGAAAAGATAAGTGGAAGGGGAAGTAAGAGTTTAATAATTTTGGTAAGTAAATTATATATTTTTAGATATGTGAACCTGTGGCAGCTTGATTTTAAAAAATGGTGGCTATGAAAAATGATAACAGCTCAGGTGATTAGGAAATAAAACTTCCCAGATTATGAATGTCAATGAGCTATTATATTTTTCAATAAAATTTTTTTTCCAATGGAAAATTTTCATTCTTTACAAAACTTTCTTACTTTTCTGCATGTGTTTGTGAGGCTTTTAATGTCCTAATATATGGCCAATTTTTATAAAGGTGACACATACAAGAAACACATGTATTCATATAATATAATACACATGTGTATACACAATGCAATACATATATTTATGAGTCAGTGCATGTAAGTATATATGTATGCAATACAATACATACATGTATATTCACTTTATCACAGCCACAACTCAAATACATGAAACATAGGTTTTGTGCACGAATCTTGTGTCTGGGATATTGGTAAGAACACTTATATCAATTACATTTGGACTTCTTTGACTAATTACTAAACAATTCAATAACACTGTTAATTTTATTCCAATACTGGACCACAAACTAGAAATAAATAATAACCTTGAATAGCTATCTGATGTGTCCTTTATAAAGATGGTGGCTACTTTTTACTGTATCCCTCCAATATTTATATGGTCTATTATTTTCTCTAGCAAAATGCACGACTAATTATATACAAGATGAATCTAACGTATCACAGTTAATGGTGGAAACACAGGAATTCTAAAGAATATAATGTTGGTATCAAGATCAGGAAGAGTTTATCCTCCTGGTAAACATTCATCTGAGGCAAATCCTGCTGGATTTCATTTAATTAAAAAGTCATTGGAGTATCCATGGTACTTGGAGCAGAAGCAGCAGAGAAATCTTCTCTTGCCCATACCCCTTTGGAGGTGGCAGCTTCATTCATTATGGTGCACTTTGGCAAGTTCACTATGGACCATCCCCATAGTGATGGCAGCATTCAGCAGTAGAATGGTATGCTGCTCCCATAGATATTATTCACTTGTCCATTTTTAAAGGTTCTTTCGAGTAGATAGACGTCCACATTCTTTTAGATGTCATACCAAAGACTGCATACTTGCATAAATACATATATATTTATCTAGAACTGAAAAGACAGTTGCTGATGGTATTAAATCATAATTTAAATTATATATGTTCCTAATGGTCCAGGAACTTACTGATTTTCTCTTGGTTGCCTTTTTTCAGTTCTGGAAAGGTTCAGAATTTTTTTTCTTTCCTATTTTTATCTTCCCCTTTTTCATACATATCGTGTCTTTACAATTGTGGTGCCTCCAACATAGATTCCCTCAATGTATTGGATCCAAACGTGTCTCACTTGTGTGGGAACAATTTTATGTTATAAGGATACAGAGAAACATCTTTTACTTAATACCACTATTAAGTTTATTTCCTAAAGTGATCAGAGGAAAAGGAAACGAATCTATAAGTTCTAAAATATTTTTAGTAGTTCCCATTGTGATGGCAAAGAATTGGAAATTGAAGAGATGCCCATCAAGTAGGAAATGGCCAAACAGGTTGTGGCATATTATTGTGCTGGAATAGCACTCCACTGTAAGAAATAAGGAGCAGGTTAAGTTAAAAAAATATGGAAAGTTCTACAGTAAATTCTGAAGAGTGAAGTGGGCAGAACCAAGGAAACATCATATACAGCAACAGAAATATTATTTGAAGAATGACTTGTGTATGCTCATCTTTAGAGAATGAACTGATAAATAGAAATGAGCAAGAGATAGTATATATAATGTGCACATATATACATATATACACACATACACTATATGTTTGGAATTATATAGTATATGTAATATATAATTATAATAATATAAATATAATAAATGCATTTATTATATCTACATTCTCACACAAATTTTTTCTTGTCAAATGATGCTTTCTCTAGGACCAAGAGGGAGAAGAGATACCTTGAAACTTTAATGTCACAGACAAACAACTAGTGTTATGATGATAATAACAGATATTTTGGAGAAGCAGATAAATGTGTCAGGGCCGGTAGACCTTCAAGTCACCAGCACTGATTGACAGGCTTCAGTGAGAAAGGAGGGGGTTAGACACTCCTGGATCTCAAACCCCTCCCCCCCTAGCAGTTGCTGTTTCAGTTGGAAATGGAGACTGGCTAAGATTCTTCTGGTAAGTTTCTGTTATGGCTGAACCCCAATAATGTTCCCTTTCTTTAATTTATATTCCTCACAGGTCTGATAGAGGAATAAGTAGAAGTTAGCTATATAACTGTTGAGGACTGAGATAAATGATCTTCTTAAAACTGGCAGCTGACAGGATTCAAACTAGATGACCAGACTTGAGTTGTGAGTATTCCCTAAATAATTTTCAGGCACAGATTTTGAAGGTAAAGCTTATATTAAGAAGTAAAAAGGAAAACTAGAGAGGTTAATGAAGGTTTTTGGATAAGGTGCTGGGGGGTTACCAGCAGTCCAGTTCTCCTTGGGTGCGGGACAATTGAACGAAAATGGAGTGAGAAGAACCAGAGACCAAGTAGGTTTGCAGTGGCTGATCTGATCTGCCATCTGCTGATTTTAATTTTTATACCCTCTTTTCTTTATGATCGCATACAGGTTTTTTTCTTCCCATACATTCAAAATCACATATTAACTTTTGAAACATCACAAGATTGACATTTACTAATTATCTTACTGTGCTTAAACAAAGAAGCAAGCTTGTCAAAAATTATTCATTATGGGTTGGCTTAGTTTGAACTTATTCTTTTTAGCCATGCGTAAGGTACAAGTACATCAGTTCCTAGCTAAACATTAACTAATTATATTATGTTTATAGTTATGTTATACTATTCATTCCCATCATCAATCAAGGAGATAGTTATGGTAGTTGATAACATCCAATAAGATACAATAATATCAGTCTGGTCCAATGTTTTGTTCCCATGGTGTTTTTTCTGTTATAGGATCTCTAAGAATACAGTTCTGGTAGGGTGATTCTGTGCTAGTTTGACATTGCCATAATTTCCTTGTGTTTCACTGTTTCTATGGTCTGTAGGAGTTTGGGAACAAACTCAGGCCAGGTATTTTCTTGCTGGGAACTTTAGAAACTTGCATTAACTCACTAACTGCTGGTTTTCTGCTGGGCTGATTCTAGGGGAAATTTCTATACTCTAAGGGATTGTACAAGGGTTTATTTTTGGATAGTGGGTAGTCTTTGGCTGTGATTGTTCTTGCCATGAACCTGTATTGTTTTTCTGTGTCTCCTTTGAGCTGGATAAGGATATTGATTGCAATAATTTCAATGCAAGTGAATGTCACTGTAAAAAGAATCATATAGGGTAAACTGAGTGTGGAATCTCCATCCTCCTGACAACCTGCTGTGCTGGATTGTCAGAGCTTGTGAGTAGCCGTGCTAACCTCACAGCCTCGATGGCTTCTGGCAATAAGGAAAGGTGACCCTGAGCTGTTAGGTTGAAGCTGCCCTTCCCCCCCACAGAAGGGGGTGAAGGCACTTAACTAAAACTGGCTCTCTTGCTATTAATGAATATTTTTACTCTCTAATCACTAAATATTTGTTGTATTGAAGTTGATAAAGATCAACCCTATTAAACAGGCTAACCCTTAACCACAAAGGCTTTGCCACAAAGGCCACTCAGGTGAACCCCCAAGACAGGAGCAGTAAGCAGATTGTCTGCTCACCTCAACCCCTACAAAGAAACTGCCAATTCCTCTCAACTGCCCCCTCACCCAAAGTTCTCCAGGGGGTCCCCTGGAATTCTAGGTGAGGCTGTCCCTGTATCTTTGCAGGGATTCCATGCATCCATCTCTACATAACACTAGGTAAATATTTTTTAAAATATATAGGAACATTCAGGCAATGAAACAGTTTCTCCAAAGAGAGAGAGGACCTTTTTGAGAACTCTAGAACAAAACATGATGAACAAGTCAGTTAATTTGCATATACATGGGCTAAAACCAAGAAAGTGAGAAATAATATACAAATTTAGATACTAAATTATGGTTTTAAAGGAATATTGATTTGTTAGAGGAAAAGTGGAGGGTTGTGACTTTTTTAAGTGAAGGTTAAGTCTGGAGACTCATATTTAAGTTCTTGAACATTAAAAAAGTCCGTAGCTCGATAGAAGGTTTGAGCTTGGTGATTCCTGACTGGTTAGAAAAAGAAACAATTCTGGGATTTTTGACCAAGAATTCCAGTGAAAGCCTTTGTCTTTTACCACCTGTGGTTCTTGATAAGTGAAAACTTTTCATGAGGGAATATTGTTGTCTGCTGCCACCTCTGGTTTAAGAAGAAAAAGCAGAGGGAGCATTATAATTGCTTTGGCATTCTTTTTTTTTTTTTTTTTAAACCCTTACCTTCTGTCTTGGAGTCAATACTGTGTATTGGATCCAAGGTTAAGAGTGGTAAGGGCTAGGCAATGGGGGTCAAGTGACTTGCCCAGGGTCACACAGCTGGGAAGTGTCTGAGTCCAGATTTGAACCTAGGACCTCCTGTCTCTAGGCCTGGCTCTCAATCCACTGAGCTACCCAGCTGCCCCCGTGCTTTGGCATTCTTGATTGCTATTAGTTCCTTTCTTATTGGATGGACAATGCATCATCTGAGCGATTGAGTAAATAGCCCCGTGGATCTGAATTGCCCAGAAATATCTACTTTGATAAGTTTTTCAGTTCCTTAGTATGAGAGCACTATTATTCACATTAAGAGTGAAAGCTTTATAAACACCCTTTTAAAGTGATTTTTAATGTTAGTTAAAAACAGCTTATAAAAGCTATGTCCCAGGTTAGAAGAGATTTCCCCAGAATCAATGGTCATATAGAGATGACAGAAATAGTTTCATGTAGTTTAGATGTTCCTGAATGGACCAGTCACATTTAAGGCTCTCAGTGACTCACCTTTCACTTAAAAACTCACAACTCCCCAAATTTCTCCTATCAAATCTCTTCCCTAGATCCATCATGTATAGAGAAAGAGGCATTAAAGATGAGTAAATAGAATTTCACTTGGGTAATCAGGCTTAGAGGAAGGACCCCAGTACTTTGGGGGAACCATATAGAGGATGTGCCCTTGCAGATGACATCATGAATTCACCAAAGTAATTATAGATTTATATGAGTAAATAAATAGTTATTGCCTTGTTCAAGTCTGGCCCCAAACATTTATTAGCTGTGTGACCCTGGAGGAGTTACTCAACCTCTGTTTACCTCAGTTTTCTCAAATGTAAAAAAGGAGATAATAATAGTACCTACCTCCGAGGGTTGTTGTGAGAATCAATACTACTAGTAAATTACTCAGTACAGAACCTGGCACAGAGTAGATGCTTTATATATGCTCATTTCCTTCCCTTGTTCATATAAAAATTAAACTGCATGAGAACTTGTGTTTCCAGAATAACTGCCAGAAAATAAAGTCTGAAAGCCAATTGGTTTGTTTTTCTTGATCTTAGGGATTTCATTTACTCTGCAGCAGTATTTTGTGATGATGGGTAATATGAGTTGGGAAGAAATAGAGAACCTTATATTCTTTTCTTATCTGGAAGTCTGAGATGGATGTATAGGAAATTCAGAGGAAACTGATAACAATCATTGTTTCCTTAGTTTGTTTTTAATTGAAGAAATTGACCTTCTTAGCCAAAGTCTTTGACTGTGGAATGGCCTCTGATTTGAAAATCTTGGCCTTTTCTTAGCAGATTCCAGTCGAAGGGGCTAGGAATTATGGAAACTGCATTTTCAGTATATTTCTTGTTTTCCTATTTGCCAAGGATGATTACTGCATATAGATATTCAATCAGAACCTGACTAAGTACTTTAGATTTTTCTGTTGTAAAATGGAGCTAATATTTCTTGCAATACATTTTCTTATAGGGTTATTGTATCTAAGAAAATACTTTAAGGAACTTTGCAAATTATTAACTGCCATTGAAGTGTACAATATTATTAAGATTTTTAAGCACTATAATTGCATGGTGGTAGACTAAATCCTTGTCTCATGATTTTTTTTTCTGCTAATGAGGTTCAGTTTTTTAAAAAAATTCCTTCTTTTTTTTCATTCATGAGTTACTAGATATATGTCCTTTAATCACTCAGCTGGCACTTGATGATAAAAGATAGCAGAATAACTTGTTTTTTGAGGGTGGATTGTAAAATTGGAACAGGGACTGTGCTTTATCTATTATTTTGTCTTTTCTAGAAACATGCCCAACATTATGCATATACTAGGAATTTAGCAAATGCTTCTTGAATTTTAAGAATCCTCTTACCTTCTGTCTTAGAATCAATATTACATATTAGTTCCAAAGCAGAAGAATGGTAGGGGCTAGGCAATTGGGATTGAATGACTTGGGCTAGGGTCACACAAATAGAATTTTTTTGGAACTCTAGTCTGTTTTCAGTGCCCTTTGATGATCTAGGAACAGGCATGAAATTATTAGTTATGGAAGAGTGAAATAGCTAATAGAAGACTCCTAATAAAGAAAGTATGTACATATTCTTCACTAAGTGGTCAACAATCAAGTAGCGTCAAATATCTTGAGGTATCACTTGATATTTTCATTTTGGGTCTGCCTGCCTCAATGTCAGATTTTCCTTAAAAAAAAAACAACTCAACAAAAGTATTGAATTTTGGTTTTTACATCACCTTCATTTTCAAACATAATGCCCTTTTCTCAAACCCAGAGTTTGTCCCTTGTGACAAATTAGTTTCTTTAGTGTGTATGCGTGTGTGTGTGTTTTTCATTGAGAAGTGAGGCATTGTTTATTGGAGATGGTCACAAAAATGAACATCAAGTTTAACAGACTTGTCCCCACCACTGTCAGCCCTTTTCCCATGCTCCTCATTTCCTCATTGTGCTCTGAACCCCTGTTGCTATATTCCTCACCCAATATGGTGTTGAAAACCTCTCATGCCATTAAAGAGTAGGCTGACCAGTAGGTAGGCTGTTCATGTCAGGTTGTCCAGGGCTGGCCAGCAGCAACTGGATAGGGGCAAAAGAGAGTTGGGGTCCTAGGATCAAAGGGTAAGTGGGTAAGAGGGCCACCAGGTATTAATCTAGAGTTGATAATTTAGCAGGAAGAATCCAAATGGTTCAAATCTTGACTTTAAAGGCAACTGTTTGAAGATACAGGAAATAGTAGTCATCATCATAGCAAATGATGAGGAAATGAATAGCATAGTTCCCAAATCTCCAGATTTATCTCCAGATTTACTTATGCTTTAAAACCTAAAAGCAGCTAGGCTAATAATTAAAGGTACAGTTTTATGCTAGACAAAGATAAGTTATGAATATAGTTAGCATTTACATAATGGCTATGGTAAGATTAAAATTAATATCCAATAACTTTAAGTATTATATTTTATAAGATTCATTAATAATCACTTGAAGTAGAGGAAATAAAATGACAAAAGTTAAAGCCTGAGTAAAGAGAAGTTTTTCCCAGCCATGTTTGAGGGAGAACAGAGAGGAGGGGATGGAGTTCCAGAAACTTTATCTCCAAAATGTAAGGATGCAACATGAGGATGAAAGTGGGATTCTGGGAAATGGAGTCCTGGTGTACAAAATTCTAATTACACTATTATATATATATATATATGTATATGTATATGTATATGTATATGTATATGCTGGGCTATGAGCTAAGCATTTTACATTTTTTTTTGTGTGTGTTTGGAACTTAAAGTCAAGAAAATGATACAGAGATGGAAGAGAGATGGTTCAGATGATCCTGGCTAAATTTCAAGCAAGAATCCCAAATTTGGGAGCTGAACCCCCAAAGTAGAAGATCTTAAGATTCATTTATCAATTATTGATTCAGATTTTAGTTGGATCCACAACCTCATAGTTCAGGAGTGTATGTATGTGTATGTATATTTATATCTCCATGTGTATCTGTATTCAACACAGTTCATTATTACTAAATTTAAAAATATTACCTGTCACCTAATGGACCCCAATCTATGATAATCTTACAGATAAAAAGACAGACAGAACACAGCTAAGGACAGTCTTATTTTCCCAGCTGCATGAGTTTAAAGGGAGTCTCAGACTCACATTTGATATTTTGTGTTTATAATATCTGGCACAACAGAAACATATAAAGACAGTGCAAGAAATGACTGAAATTCCTTTCCTTTTGTTGATTTGAATTACAGATCTAATAAGACTTTAAAACAATTTGTGTGTGTTTGTGAGTGTTTATATATTACTTGTGACAGGCAGAAACAGAACCGGGTATTATGTATCAGGACCAATGCCAAGTAAATTGAAGATGTCAGAAGTAACTAGAAGCTCAGGATGAATTATACCAATTCTTTAGGGCACTCTGGGGTATTTCTGGAGGATGTTTCCATTCTAGCTCCCATGACAATAAACTCCCTATAAGTCATCAAATAAATAAATACAGCACTGTATAATCTGAATTCTGTGTTATTTGAGAAACAGTTTTCTTTCCAGGAAACAAGCCTTCTGATTTTGAACAACATAGCTCTCAGATCTCCAGATTTTAACTTATTGCTTTAAAACTTTGAGCCAGCTAGGCTAATAATTAAAGGTGTTATATTATGCTAGATAAAGATAAGTTATGAATATCATTAGCATTTATATAATGGCTACTATGCACTGGGCTCTGGGCTAAGCACTTTACAAATATTATTTCATTTCCTTCTCATAACAATACTTTGAGGTAAGTGCTGTTATTATCTCTGTTTTCTGAGTCAAACAGAGCCTAAGTGACTTGCTTAGGATCATGTAGCTAATAGGTGTTTGAAGGAGGATTTGAACTCAGGTCTTCCTGACTCCATGACCAACACTCTGTCTACTATTCCACCTTGCTACCTTTGAATACAAAAAATATTAAGAAAACACAGTCTTTTTAGACTCTTTGAAAGGGAGACAATGATCTGGGCAGCCTCAAAAATGCACATCATTTGGCAATTTGGAACTATGCCCAAAGGGCTTTAAAACACTATCTGCCTTTTGATCCAGCCATACCACTGCCTTGCATGAAAATATTTATAGCTGCGCTCTTTGTGGTTGCAAAAAATTGGAAAATGAGGGGATGCTCTTCAATTGGGGAATGGCTGAACAAATTGTGGTATCTGTTGGTGATGGAATACTATTGTGCTCAAAGGAATAATAAACTGGAGGAATTCCATGTGAACTGGAATGACCTCCAGGAATTGATACAGAATGAAAGGAGCAGATCCAGGAGAACATTGTACACAGAGACTGATATACTGTGGTAAAATCAAACATAACAGACTTCTCTACTAGCAGAAATGCAAGGATCCAGAGCAAGGCTGAGGGACTTATGAGAAAGAAAACTAACCACATTCAGAGGAAGAACTGTGGGAGGAGAAATACAAAAGTAAAACAACTACTTGAACACATGGGCTGATGGGGATATTATTGGGGATGAAGACACTAAACAACAACTCTAGTCCAACTATCAATAATATGAAATTGCCTTAATCAATGATACATGTAAAACCCAGTGGAATTGTGCATTGACTAAGGGAGGGTTAGGGGCTTGGGGGAGAGGGAAAGAACACGAAACATGTAACTATGGGAAAATATTCAAAATAAAAATATAATTTAAAAAATGCACATCCTTTGCAAATCTCTCATCTGCCTCTTTCTATTTTTCAAGGGCTATGAGCTCTGTCTTCCTCTCTACAGTACATCTCTGAGGTTTTTTTGTTCCAGGGTAATATGAATGACTCCAGTGCTAGCTGCCAGGGACATCACTGGAGCTGAGAGGGATTTTTTCTGGTTACAATCTAAATATCAATTGAGCCTAGAGGAATTTCCTTGGGGATTGGGGTTGGTGCAGGATAGGGAGAAGATAGTGAGTAAAGAAATTATCTTTTCTCTAAACGATAATTTTCTATTCCAAATGGATATGGTTATAAATCCAATTAATGAAAGAACCAAAAATGAGTTGATTGATTGAATTATTAGTTCCAATTGCCTGGACATTGCCAAAAAAGAGTGATAAAATTCTTTGAGGTAGAAGAATACTCAGCAGCAGATGTAGGCTCCAGTAAATGATAGTGGTTCAGTGGAAAAGAAGAATCTCAACAGTAATGTCAGCAGACATTAAAAAAAAAATCTTTACCTTTCATCTTAGAATCAACACTGTGGATAAGTTCCAGGGAAGAAGAGTGGTAAGGGCTAGGCAATAGGGGTTAAGTGACTTGGCCAGGGTCTCACAGGTGGGAAGTATCTGAAGCCAGATCTGAACCAAGGACCTCTCAGTTTCTAGTCCCAGCTCTCAATCTCCTGAGCCAGTCAGCTGCCTCTGTTCGAAGCCATTTTGAAGAGAAAAAGCAAGTGGTGTCCTCAGAAGCAGGGTGGAACAGCAGCTGTGTAGGCAGGGTAGAGGTATGGTGGCTTGGAGATAGAGCCATAAGGAGAGTTCCAGACAGAGTGCCACCCAAGTGTCCCAGAGTTGTTCAGGAGATGTTCCCATTTTCACCAGGAGAATGGAAATCTGGGGGGTTGGCTAGAGCAGATTCTGGATGGAAGGGTTTCCCCTTGTTATTTATGTCACTGTTCCCAACTAGAAAATCAATCAGTCTGTCAATGAGCATTTATTGTGCTTCTAACATACTATTAATATTACATATTGAATGTCAAAGACTTCAGTTACAAATTCATTAAAATAAGATGCATGTTGTGCCCACTTCCAGCTAAATCAAGACAAAAAGGATTTAGTAAGCACCTACCTTTCAAAATCTTCATCTTTCTGGGGTAGCTAAGATGGATAGAGAGCAAAGCCTAGAGATGGAAGTTCCTGGGTTTAAATCCGACCTCAAACCCTTCCTGGTTGTGTCATCCTGGGCAAGTCACTTAACCCCCTTTGCCTAGCCCTCACTGCTCTTCTGCCTTGGAACTGGTACTAAGGATTGAGTCTAAGATAGAAGGTAAAGGTTTAAAATAAAAAAATATTTATCTTTCTTTAAGGCTTCATACTGTAACAACTCCTTAAAGAGACAGAAGATCTAGGGTTCAATCCTGATTCATTCACTTTCTGTGTCTTTGGAGAAGTCTCTTTAAATCTCTAGGTTCCTCTTTAGCTATAAAATGAGAGGGTTGTATTTGTATCCTTTGAATCTAAATCTTTGATCTAATATAAAGCATTTTTTGAAGCCTTCTCAAAAAAAATTACCATGTCTTTATTTCTATCTTTTCAGTAAAATGTAAACTCCTCGAAGGTGGAATTTGCTTCATTTTTGTTTTTGTATCCTTAGCTTCAGAAGCAAGATGACCTGGTTTCAAGGCAAGCATATCATACATAATACCTGAGAGATCCAAGACAAGTTATTTAACCTCCAGGCTACAGACAATTTCTTAAGTAAGGAAATTAACTTTTCCCTTTACCAGTAAAATCATAGGTCTAGAAAATAAACGAAGAGAAAAATCTCACCTTACAAATTGTCGTTGTTTAGTCATGTCCAATTCTTTGTGACCTGATTTGAGATTTTCTTGGCAAAGATACTGGAGTAGTTTGCCACTTCCTTTTCCAGCTCATTTTTATAGATGAGGAACCTGGGGCAAATAGAGTTAAATGGACTGGCTCCAGGACCAAGACTCTACCCACTATATGACCTACCTATTCATCTTGCAAACAATAGGTGCTTATTAAGTAGAAATGGTGATATGGAGTCAAGATGGTGGAGAAGGCACATGGAACCATTTGATCTTTGCTAAATTGCCTTTCAAAAAACTATGATATAACACCTCAAAATGAATTCTGGAGCAGCAGAACCTACAAAGAAAAAGGTAAGATGAAATAATTTTCAACCCAAAACAAGTTAGAAGGCTGGCATTGGGGTTCTAGTGTGCCAGGGTGGAGGTGGAATGTATGCCAGAGCAGGTGCCATTGGGGCAAAATTCATTGAAGAAAAAACTCTTTATGAAGTAGAATTGACCAAATGGAAAAGGAGATTAAAAAAATCTCACTCGAGAAAAATCATGTCTTAAAAATGAAACAATCAAAGTCAAAGAAAAAAATTGGTGAAAACATGAAATATCTCACTGTAAAAACAACTGATCTGGAAAAAAATCCAAAAGAAATAATGTAAAAATTATCAAACTACTTGAAATTCAAGATTTAGAAAAAGAGCTTAGATATTATCTTTCAAGAAATTATCAAGGAAAACTTCCTTGATATTCTAGCACCAAAGACCCAAATAGAAATTGAAAGAATCCACCAATCACCTCCTGAAAGAGCTCTCAAAATATTACTCCCAGGAATGTTATAGCCAGAATTCAGAACTTTCAGGTTGAGGAGGAAATATTGCAAGTAGCCAAAAGTCAATTTAAATATTATTGAGCCACAGTCAGGATAACATAAGAGTTAGCAGCTTCTACATTAAAGAATGAGAGGGTCTAGAATATGATATTCCTGAGAGCAAAGGAGCTAGGACTTGGACAAGAATCACTTAGCTCACAAAACAGCATAATCCTTCAGAGGAAAAAATGGTTATTCAGTAAAATAGAGGATTTTCAAATATTCCTGATGAAAAGACCAAAGCTAAATTGAAAGGTTTGACTCTCAAATACAAGACTCAAGAGAATAATAAAAAGGTAAACAGGAAAGAGAAAAAAGACATTCATTCAATAAGATTAAACTGTGTACGTCCCTACATGAGGAAATGATTCTTATAACTCTAAAGAACTTTGTTATTATTAGGGCAGTTAGAAGGAGTATGCATGGACAGAGGGCAAGGGTATAAGTTAAATGTGATAAGATGATATAAAAAATCAAATTAAGGCATGAGAAAGAAGAATGCATTAGGAAAAGAGAGAAGGGGAACATAGAATAGGGTAAATTTTTACACATAAAAGAGGCACACATACAGCAGAGGGGTAGATTGGAGAGGTGGAAGGGGGTAGGTACACTTGAACCTTATTCTCATTGGAATTAGCTCAATGAGGGAAACTCATATACAATCAATTGGGTATAGAGAAGGCTATTTTACCCTACAGGAAAGTAGGAGGGGAAGGGAATAAAAGGAGAGGGATGGGGCGGATAGAAAAGATGACAAATTAGGGAAGGTGATCAGAAACGAAATGGGGGAAAATAGGATGGAGAGTAATACACAGTAATCATAATGGTGCAAAATTCTTTTACAAGTCTTTCTAATAAAGGCCCTATTTCTCAAATACATAGAGAAATGAGTCAAATATGTAAGACTACAAGTAATTTCTCAATGGATAAGTGATCAAAGGATCAGGAAGTTCTCATACAGAGTAATTAAAACTCTCTATAGTCATGCCAAAAATGCTCTAAATCACTATTAATTAGAGAAATGCAAATGAAAACAACTCTGAGATACCATCCCATTTCTATCAGATTGGCTATGATGATAGAAAAGGAAAATGACAAAAGTTGGAAGGGATATGGAAAGCTGAGATGTGAACTGATTCAATCAATCTGGAGAGGAATTTGGGTTTATGTGCACAAGGCTATAAAAGAATACATAACCTTTGGCCCACCAATGCCATTACTAGGTTTGTATCCCAAAGAAACAAAAAAAGTGGGGGGTGAGAAACTATCTTATAAAAATATTTAAAGCACCTCTTTTTTTGAGGTGGACAAAGATTTGGAAAGTGAGAGGATACCCATCAACTGGGGAGTAGCCAAGTAAGTTATAGTATATGGTTGTAATGGAATACTATTGCCTGTAAGAAGTGACAAGCAGAAAGAGCTCAGAAAAGTCTGGAAAGGCTTGCATAAACTGAAGCAGAGTGAATTAAACAGAACCAGGAGAACATTGTACACAGCGACAAAAATACTGTTTAATGAATAACCATGAATTACAGCTATTCTCAGTAATGCAGTGATCCAAAACCATCCCAAAGGATTCATGATAAAAATGCCATTTAGTTCCCAAGAAAAAAATTACGAGTTTGAATCCAGAGCAAAGCAATTTTTTTCAGTTTCTTTATTACTATTTTTCCATTTTTATTTTCTTGACAAAAGGGTTAACATGGAAAAATGTTTCCCATGATTGTATTGTAAAATCTATCTGAGATTGTTTATCATCTCAGTGTGGATGGGGAGGTGGGGAGAGGAATGGAGTGAAAGTGAGAATTTAAGACTCATGATTTTTTGTAAAATGTTGGAAACTGCCTGTAATTGGAGGGAAATAAAATAAAATTTAATTAAAAAAAAAGCACTTTTGCTCTGGGAGAATCAGTTAGATAATCAGCTTTAAGGAGTCAATTCTAACTAAGACATGAATTCTAGAGGAATGTTGGAGCACTGGAAGAAGTTTGGATCTCTTCATAACTTGTTTGAGTATCTTAAAAAAGTTTCAGCAATAATGTATAATGATCAATTGTGAATGACTTCACTAATATCAGTAATGCAAGGATCCAGCACAACTCCAAGGGACTCATGACAAAAAAACTTTATCCACTGCCATAGGAGTATGAATGCAGATTGAAGAATACTATTTGACTTTGTTTCCTCCTTGAATTTTTCTCTAATGCAAGCAATATGTCTTCTTTCTCAACATGATGAACATGGAAATATATAATGTATGATGACATGTATGCAGCCTATATCATATTACCTGCCATCTTTGGAGGATGAGGAGGTGTGGTAGGAAGGGGAGAGAACATAGATTGCAAATGTCAGAAAACTATTATTAAAAATTATATTGAGTTGGAGGGAATGTGGCAAAATAGGGATATTAATGCACTGCTGGTGGAGTTGTGAATTGAGCCAACCATTCTGGAAGGCAATTTGGAACTATGCCCAAAGGGCTTTAAAAGACTGCCTACCCTTTAATCCAGTCATATCACTGCTGAGTTTATACCCCAAAGAGATAATAAGAAAAAATACTTGTACAAAAATATTTATAGCTATGCTCTTTGTGGTGGCAAAAAATTGGAAAATGAAGGGATGCCCTTTGATTGGGAAATGGCTGAACAAATTGTGGTATCTGCTGGTGATGGAATTGTGCTCAAAGGAATAATGAACTGGAGGAATTCCATGTGAACTGGAATGACCTCCAGGAAGTGATGAAGAGCAAAAGGAGCAGATCCAGGAGAACATTATACACAGAGACAGATACCCTGTGGTACAATCGAACATAACGGACTTCTCTACTAGCAGCAATGCAATAATCCAGGACAATTCTGAGGGACTTATGAGAAAGAAAACTAGCCATATTCAGAAGAAGAACTGTGGGAGGAGAAACACAGAAGAAAAACAACTGCTTGATCACATGGGTTGATGGGGATATGATTGGGGATATAGATTCCAAATGATCACCCCAGTGAAAATATTAATAATATAGAAATAGATCTTGATCAATGACACATGTATAACCGAGTGGAATTGCTTGTTGGCTACAGAAGGGGGGTGGCACAAGGGGAGGGAAAGAACATGATTCATGTAAACATGGAAAAATATTCTAAATTAATTAAATAAATAAACTTAATAAAAATTATACTGACACTAAACAAGGGATAAGTTTTTTAAAATATATAATTCTAGGTGTTTGACAACAAGAAATTGATCTTCTGATGCTTTTTATGATCTCAGAAATTCATTGTTCTTTACTTTAGTCTGTCATCATAAGTAACATTGGATCTCTGAAAGTCAAAATATATATATTTCATCCCCTAGTCTACCTCCTTGGGCAGAACTAAAAAGGAAAGAGAAATTAATTTGTAGGTGATAAGTAGGCTGCTGCCTGAGGAGACAACTGGGCAATTCTATGAGGGTAGGAATCAGGTCATATATTGATCCAGTATTTCTCACAATTTCTAGGTATACAGTAGGTGCTCAATGAATCCTTGTGAATAGATTGAGATAAATTGTTGATGTTTATGTATATTTTCTTATACTATGGCTTGCAAACCTATATATTTATATGACACAAATCTGAGCGACATAACATCATTGTGGTCCTAAGGACTTTCATCACACTTGATGTAACGTCGCTTTGGCAGCGAATCTGTTTTTCCTTCTCCTGTTCTTTCTCTGCGAGGAATACTACCTTTAGGCCCCAGGAGAGTTGGTTAAACTAATATATCATCACCATATGCTTCTACACATTTAAATGATGAACAATAAAGAGCATTTTTTTTGGACTATATTGACTTGTGTAGATAATGATGTGACATCATCGTTATATAGTATAAGGCTCTGGATCAAAATATTCTAATATTCAAAGACATACAATACTTTAAGATTGTGAATTGACTTCTGAAGCCAAATATTCCCAAATCTATCTTTAAGCATTTATTTATTTATTTTAATTTTTAAAAATTTATTTTTAGTTTATTGATTAATTATGAAAAATTTTTCATGGTTACATGATTCATGTTCTTTCCCTCCCCTCCTCCAATCCCCTCCTATAGCCAATGCGGAATTCCACTTGGTTTTCCATGTGACATTGATCAAGACCTATTTCCATATTATTAATATTTGCCCTGGGGTGCTCACTTACATCCTCAATCATATCCCCATCAAACCATGTGATCAAACAGTTGTTTTTCTTCTGCATTTCTGCTTCCACAGCTCTTTCTCTGAATATGGATAATGCTCTTTTCCATAAATCCCTCAGAATTGTCCTGGATCATTGCATTGCTGCTAGTACAGAGGTCCATTATGTTCAATTTTACCACAGTGTATCAGTCTCTGTGTACAATGTTCTTCTGGCTCTACTACTTTCACTCTGCATCAACTCCTGGAGGTCTTTCCAGTTCACATGGAATTCCTCCAGTTCATTATTCCTTTGAGCACAATAGTATTCCATCACCAGCAGATACCACAGTTTGTTCAGCCATTCCCCAATTGAAGGGTATCCCCCCCCCATTTTCCAATTTTTTGCCACCACAAAGAGCGTGGCTATAAATATTTTTGTACAAGTTTAAGCATTTATTTAGAAGAATGGTGGCATAGTTCAAAGAGAGCTGGACTTGGACTTAGTAAGACTTGGATTTGAGTCCTACTTTTGACATTAGTTATGTGACAATGTGGATTTTCTGAGCCTCTATAAAAGAGGAGGAATAATAAGATAATAGATTTAAAGCTGTGAAGACTCTTAGAGGCCATCTAGCCCAATTTTCTCATTTTTATAGATGACCAAGCAAGTTGTTCAAGGTCATAGAGATAGTATCAGAACTAGGATTTGAGCCCAAGTCTGAAGTCAGGAAGACTCATCTTTCTGGGTTCAAATCTGTGTGACCCTATGCAAGTCATTTACTCATGTTTGTTTCCATTTCCTCATCTATAAAATGAGCTGGAGAAGGAAATGGGAAAACATTCCAGTATCTCTGCCAATTCATGAAGAATAAGGCATGACAGAAATGACTAAAAGACTAACTTTGATTCCAAATTTCATTCCATATTTCCAAATCCTTGAACCTCAATGAGTCAATAACAGGCTTTATATAGGGCAGTTCAAAGTCTGCCAAGCTTGTTGCAAACCACACGTAACATAATAAATATAGGAATGCAGAACAAAGGATTTGAGGTGCACAGATAAAATCTCTTAGCAGAACTAACTCTTTTGGTTCTTGCTGTCCCAAAGCCATTCTTTTGAATGGGAGACATAAAGCATCTTGGTTAGAGGAAAAACAGAGGTCGGTGCCCCAGATCCTCACAGTTCTTGTGAGGTTTCTTTGGAAGAGCCCTTTGGTCCCTTTACTCCCAATGAAATGATTTTAAATTTCTAGGATCCCCAGAAGAGTTTAAATGGGAATGGTGAAGAAATTCTAACCCTAAAAAAAAGAAAATAAGATTCAGGGAATTCAAAAGTCAGATTACATCCTTAAAAGCTCCAGCCTATGGAGCAGACTGCTCCAAATTCCAAAGGGGTTTGTCACTGGAAGTCCAAGATTCTGGAAAAGAGTTGGGTTCCTCTCCTCACAGAGGGGAAAAGTTGATTTTTCCTTGATAAGTGGCTGGATATGTATAGGACTTATCTTCCCTCTAAAAGACCTGATGTTGGGGATCATAGTTCTAGCCCTTATCTTTTAGGATATCAGAGGAAATTAAGTCATACAGTGGGGGCTTGTGATTTACAGTTTTGAGTGGAGCAGGATTGAGTTCAAGAGAACCTGGAACTTGGGATATCTTTTCCGGGAAGCCCAAATAGGAGAGAGGGTATCCTGAGAGCTACACTCAGGCTAATGTATGACAAATATCTTGTAAACTTTCAAACATAGAATGATTATATAAATGCAGTTGCCATGACTATATAAAGCAAAATTTATCAAAGCATGGGAAGCACTGAAAATGGAACTAACTAAATCACTCTCAACCGTGAACTCTCAGAAATACTGAGTCAAGCAAATATGGGGCCTTGAAATGAAGTAAAAAAACTCTGGACTTCACCTAGCACATTTCCACGTCAATGTTCCTGGACTCAAAGGCTCTATCTGCTTCTTTAGGTTTCTGAACAGCACTAAATAGATTATTCAAACCTCATGTTGTCCCAAAGTAAGTCTTGAGTAAGTCTTGTCAGCAGGACCACAGTCAACTTGCTGGCCTTAAAAGAAACCCCAAAGTAACTGAAACACAATCAATTTGCAATGCATTAATGTCTTTATTATTAAGTTGTTCCATAGTTAAAAGAAACTCATTTGAAGTTCTAAATAATTTGTTGTGTAATAGAAAGTGCTTTCCAAATCTCAGAGTGTTTCAATTATGCCTATTTTGTGCTTTTTTCCTTTACCCATTACACAAAATTGTGTCTATCCTCATTCCCCATTGGCTAGGGGTCTGGTCTGTTTTGAGAAAGACTTTTTTTAGGGGGAGCTGAGGATGTAGATGATTAAAATGCTTTTAATAACTGGAAAACTGAAAAGATGAATCCATGGGAGTTGCCTTCAAAGTGAAGATGAATCCATATCCTTAAATTATGGCAAATCATTTCAACTTTAGAGAACTTCTCTGGTGACCACTCAGGGGACTTGTTAAACATTTGTTGTTCTGTCCTAGATGAGGCTGTGCTTCTCCTGGGAGCCCACAGCTGGGTCTTTACTTCTGAAAAGATCTTGACATGTCATAGCCTAAGGAAATCTAGAATGGGAACCATGGGGTACTACTATCCAAATTTCCAGTTTCTGAAGGCAGAAAGGATGATATCAGAAGCTAAGTTACATCTTAGAAGGAAACAGTCTTTCTCTCCTGGAAGATTAAGATGCTTGCTACTTCTAATTGCTGAATTAGATTAGAATCCATTTTCAACTGATGGGTTATGATCTGTAGTTAGTGATTTATTTATTCATTCAGGTTTTAGCCAAATATTCATAGTTAAAAGCCCTCAAGGGTACCAAAAGGCAAAAGATAAAGGCTGCCTGCCAAGGGAATAGCACAGGTTGTAAATAAGCAAGGCAGCTTCCAAACTATTATTCTCCAAGTTCACTTTGTCTTAAAGACCACTCAGAGGCTTGCTCTGAGTTTTCAATATGCTGAGTTCCAGTGAGTGTGAAGCTAGCGCCCTGCTGAGGATTCTCCTTTTCTCCCTTTTTTCCCCCTCCATCATTATCTTCCAAGATAGAATTCTTTCTTTTTTTTTGAAAGCCAAGCTAGTTGAATAATTAATCTCTACCCTCAAAGAAAAAACAAGTGTAACCCTTTCTTTGCAGTCCATCTGAGCTTCTGAGTGTGGGTGAAATGAGGTAGAAGGTTGGGTAGGAAAGAATGCAAACCTTTCCATTTTGGCTTGCTCATTCAGTCTCTCTGGTATCCAAAAAGGGCACCATGTGGACAAGTCCTTGTACATACCCATGGCCAAATAAATCTATATGGCACCACTAGTTTGACTTTTTCTGGTCAGAGTGGTTGTTTCAGCCATCAGCTTGGTTGGCCACCAAACAATTTATGTCCAAGTTACTAGTCAATTTTAGTTATTTTAAAATTGAATATGGTCCAGTTGAGACAATGAAACCACTTAGTAATTCCATTAACTGGTTGGCAATTGTGGTGGTGTGCTGTGTAGACTCAAATGACAATTTGTTCCTTAGGGGAAATAAAGGATAACAAATGCTTTCCAGGAACACCAGAGGTACAAATTTGGGTGAAATGATAGGATAATAACTTTGCATTACCATGTGGTTAGCTTCTTCCCTGAATAGAAGCAAAGAGGGACTGAAGAAATTGATTTACTTTATTATATCCTTAGCCGAGATTTCATTTAAGGAGCAAAATAGTCTCCCAAGCACTATACACACTGTAGGTTCTCAATAAATATTTGTTAGCTGGTATTTATTAAAAAGGAGGATAGGAACTGGACCTGGGGTGTCACTGGTTTAGTGAATTCCCAGATAAGGGAATTCCTTTTCTGCAACTCAAAGAATCAGAAGACTACTTAGAAACTTGAGAAGCTGTATCCAAAGCCACACAGCCAGTTTATGTCTGAGGTGGTGCTTGAACCACAATCTTCTTGGCTTCAGGATCATCTCATTAGTTTAAAGAAGGTTTTGAAATTAAGATTCTGCAAATATAGAAATGATTAGAACCATTGATACTAGATGAACATTTTGATCTTATCAAGAAGGAAAGGATTGTAAAACCATAGAATTACGGCAAAATCTTCTCCTATAGGAGGTCCATTAAGAGAAGTTAATATGTGCCAGGCATTGTGTTAAATACTTTTAAAAAACAAATATTATATTTTTGATATAGCAACTCTGTTGTTATTATCACCCCCATTTTACAGTTGAGGAAACTGGGTCAAATAGAGACTAAGCCCATGGGTTACACAAGTAGTAAGTGTCTGAGGTCAGATTAGGTCATACCTTGGATAGATGCTGAGCCTGGAATCAGGAAGATGAGTTCAAATCCAGTCTCAGACAATTGTCACAATCATGAGACCCTCATCTATAAAATTAGAGAAGGAATGGTAAACCACTCTCACATCTTTACCAAGAATATATCAAATGAGATCACAAAGAGTTAGACACAACTGAAATGATTCAACAACAACAGCGACTTCTTGATTCTTGACCCATCATCGTATCCACTGAATTTTCAGCTGCTTCTTAGTAAAAAGTCAAATAAAGGGGGCAGCTAGGTGACTCAGTGAATACAGAACAAGGCCTAGATATGGGAGGTCCTGGGTTCAAATCTGGATTCAGACACTTCCTAGTTGTGTGACCCTGGGGCACGTCACTTAACCTCCATTGCCTAGCCCTTACCACTCTTCTGCCTTGGAACCAATACATGGTATTTATTCTAAGATGGAAAGTAAGTTTTTTGTTTTTTTTAAATGAGCCAATAAAGACTCTGGACTAGACCTGTTTAAGTATGTATGTATGATACTCAAGATTGTGAAGAAAAAGGAAAATTTCTCTAAGAGCCAAAAGGTCATACATTTACAACAAAGGTCCAGTTCAATGTACCATTGACTAATTAAAGGAAAAATCTGCCATTCACTTGACAACTTGGTTCATCTGTCAAGGAATTTTGAAGAAACAGTGTAAAAGAGATTGACTTAGTTTTCTTCAATTGTAAAAGAAAACTCTACTCATTGGTCAGAAAACTGAAATAAATTATTCTCCTTCTTCTGATCAGAGAGGAATGATGCTAGAATGGGAAATGAAAAGCGCAATGAAATAGAAAAAACATTTCAAATGTTCCCTTCTCTTTTATACTTGGATCTTAGAGCTACTTTTTAGTATGATGAGTATATTAGTCAGTAAACATTAATTTATTCACCTACTGGTTGGATAAGACTTGAGATAGATTCAGTGATCATTTCTATGTTGATCATTTTTTAAAAAAATTCATGCCTTCCATCTTAGAATCAATACTGTGTATTGGCTCCAAGGCAGAAAGGTGGTAAGGGTTAGGCAATGGGGGTGAAGTGACTTGCTCAGGGTCACCCAGCTAGTAAGTGTCTGAGGCCATTTGAACCCAGAATCTCCTATCTCAAGGCCTGTCTCAATCTAAGGAGTCAGTTAGCTGTCCTCTTAAATCTACTCATTTAATCCTAACCTTTCTACCAACCTCTAGTCTTGGTTTTTAATTACTTATTAGAGTTAGACGTCACATAAGACATCTTCAACTCAATGTGTCCAAACTAAACTCTATAATTTTCTTCTCAAATATTTCCCTCTTCCAATCTGCCCTATTAATCTCTCTCTCTCTCTCTCTCTCTCTCTCTCTCTCTCTCTCTCTCTCTCTCTCTCCTGTCTCTTATACAC
>NC_058135.1:55348493-55370430 GCF_016433145.1 Gracilinanus agilis
TCTCTCTCTCTCTCTCTCTCTCTCTCTCTCTCTCTCTCTCTCTCTCTCACACACACACACACACACCCCTATTCAGTCAATTCCATTGGCTGACTATTGTTTTCAGGATTAAATATAAAATACTATATTTGACTTTTAAAGCCCTCTATAACTTTCTCTCTTGGTCTCTTTAGAAGAAAAATGCTATACTATGAGTTTGGGAAGGAAATCTGGAGACAAATTTAATAACTAAAATCTCAATTAGCTCTGCCTAGAAAGAAAGAAGATCCAAAGGGACAGAAATCTGCCTTTGAAAATCTCTCTGCCTAAACCATTTTTCATATATAATTTACAGAGTTCAAGAATAAAGTCTCTAAGCCATCATAAACATTAAATAGGAGGCTTAAATCTAGGCAACAGTTTTGATTCATCAGACGGAATAATAATTACTTAACTTTTGGGTTAGCATAGTGAATCATTTCCCTGCTCCATTCAAGGTATGGGAAATAGGAGTAATATTCTTAAATGGATTAATGAAAGGATTCTTGCCCTTTCCCAATTATGACCCTAATTCTGTCTTCAGGGAGAATTCAATTCCTCCTTGAACTTTGATTTACTTCCCTTTAAAATGAGTTAGGCCTTTGTAAAGGATGGTAAAAAGGATTCTAGATCTAATAAGGCTTTCCATTTAGTTGAGAACAAAAATGTTAAGCAGACACTTGTGTGTGTGTGTGTGTGTGTGTGTGTGTGTGTTGTATGTGATAAAGAGAGAGAGAATCAATTGGATAGCCAAATGCATTGAGGAGATACTTGAGGCAAGGAGACTAGCCAGGAGGCTATTGCATTAGTCTAGATGTGAGGCTCTAGAAGCTCATACTAGGGTGGTGGCAGTGTTGGGGAGAGAAGAGAAAATATGCAAGAGGTCTTATGAACAGAAAATAAAAAAGATTTGGCAGCAGATTGGATATGTGGGTAGAGGGGGGTGGGAATGAGGAGTCCAGTATGACATAGCCTGCTATAATGGGTGAATGAGAGCATGATTGTGTCATTGAAAATAATATTGGACTTCAGAAAAAGCATTTGGAGGGAAAGTAGTTTGGGACATATTGAGTTTAGGATTTCTATAAGACATTTGGTTCAAGATGTCTAATAGAAAGATAGTGGTCAAGAGAGAGAAGTTAGAGCTAGACAAATCTGAGAATTACTAGCATAGAGATAATTAAACAATGGTAGCTAATGAGATTTTAGTGAAGCATGTGAGGGTGAAATATTATAGAGAGAAAGAAGAGAAGAAGATCCATGAGAGAGGTGATACTCCTTTTCAGTGGGTGTTACCTGGATGAAGATTCAGTGAAGAAGACTGGTCAGACAGGAGAAGCACCATGATAAAGGAGTATTGTTACAAAAGCCTAGATAGAAGAGAATATCAGGGGAGAAGATAATATTAGGAAACATGTTATTGACAGTGCTAAAGATTGCAGAGGGGTCAAGAAGGGTGAGGATTGAGAAAAAGCCATTAAAATTTGGCAATAAAAAATTATTGATAGCTTTGGATAGTTTCAGTTGAATTATGAGTTCAGAAACCAGACTGTAGGGAGTTAAAAAGAAAGTAACAGAGAAGGTAATGGAGCCATTTACTGTAGATGGCCTTTTTAAGTGGTTAAACCATAAAAAGAAAGAGAGATATAGAGTGATGGATAATCAGATGGTTGGATCAAATGAAAAAGTTTAAAAACTCTTTTCTTTTTATTTTTCTGAGGTTAAGGGATGCCATAGGAATGTTTATAAACAGGAGAGGAACAAACAATAGTCAGAGAGAGAGTAAAGATTAAAGAGAGAATGGGGATGATAGAGGGTATACTTAGCTAGAAAAAAAGGGATGAAATTTATAAGTATTTGGAGGGGCTTCCTTTGGCAAGGAAAAGGGCCACATTATTTCAGTCAGGGATGAAGGCTAGAATGAAGGAAGATAGGAAGAGAGAAGAGGAAGTTCTCAGTGAATGGTCTCAATTTTTTTTTTTTACCGAATTATAAGACAAAGTTGTCATTTGAGAGTAGGAAGGGAGGGGAAGACTTGGGAGATTTGAGGAGGTATGAAAAGGTTATAATTGATGGTCTGTGGTGAGTGGGAAAGTGAGTTAGTTAGGGAGGTATAAAAGGATTGCTTTGCAATTTATAAATGTTACATTGGTAGTGTATGATCTTAAAAATTTTTTTTGAAGGTTTTGATCTTCCTAGCAGCCAAATCCAGGTTTTTGTAGAGGTGAATTTGACTACTAAGGTAGATACCAAGAAAGTCATCTTCCAAGGATGGAGAACCATAAATAACTTTCAAGAAGCTTGAAAACCTAGGAAGATCTTTTTCATCTAGTGAAAAAGTCTATAGAGGATTTTAGGTTTGACTTTGGGAATTGTTGTCTTTCAGGGTCTGAAATAACTCCCTGTAACATGGCTCACAGAACCCAAGTAAACTGCATGCATAGTTCCAAAGTCTCTGGAGCCCCTTGTTGGGGAAATGACATTACAGTAGTTAATCTAGAACTTGGTAGCTATAAGTCTGTGGGGGTCAGAAAATTATTCACATATCTGTATATGTGCATATGTGTATGTCTGAGGCAGGTCACATTTATGTCAATAGTTGGGGAAATCTTCAGAAGTGGGAAGGGCAATTTACTCTCACATCATGCCACATCCCACATCTGCCTCTTAGCATCACTAGTTTCTTTCAAGACTCAGCTCACATTCCAATTCCTACATGAGACTTTTTCTCAACCTTATGATTGTTACTGTATTTTCTCTCAAAATGAAATCTTAATTTATATGAATTTTGTAAAATATACACATGCATATGCATATGTGTGTGGTTTTGAGTGTCCTTTCCCATGGCTAGGCTATGAGTGCCTTGAGGGCAAAGACTGATTAATTTTTGTCTTTGTATTCTCAGTGCCAGTACAATGCCTTATCCCAGCAGGCATTTATTAAATTGTTGATTGATCTAAAGATTATGGCCTTAGCATGGCTTGAGTCTAGAGGAGGACAGATGTTATAGGTCAGGCTGACATGTCATCAGGAGTGACTATTTGAGTCAATAACTGGTCAGATTCCTAAAATGAAGGGAATGTACTGAAGGTTATGAATCTGGAATTAGGTTGGATACGGAGTTAACACTTTGTTCCAATCTGAGTTGCCTCAGGAAAGTTAAGATTACTTTATTTTGGTTTTGTGTTTGTGACCCACCCTGGTTACTGTTGACACCCTGTAAAGTCTCTGATCTCAGTCATCCTCCCAATCTAACATCTCCTACTGACTCACTTAGCCACCCCCCAACTAGACCTTCCTCCGAATAGTAACAAACAAAAGAAAAATGACAAAAACGTTTAAAAATCCTATCAATAAAAAGCCAATGAACTCAGTTGGTTTTTGGTGTGGTTCACTGATTAAGTAACCAGCTTCTTGTTAACAGTTAAACATCTCAGTGGTCTATAGAAAGAAAAGAAAACCTCTTATCTCCTAAATAAGGCAGTGTTGACCAGGAGCCAAGTTTAAGGGCATATTAAAGTGGTGGAAACATGATGAGTTAGTTATCTGACAAAATGATTTATTTTTCTGATAAAAACAAAAGGTCATAATAGATAGAGGAGGGACGTTAATAAAATAGAAAAGTAAGCTTCAAATTAATCAAATGTCACAAAATGTTGAGGGACTGGGAAGGTGATCAGTGCCGTGAGACAGCTTGCCAAGATTAATGTACAAACAACTCAATCTCCTGGTCTCTGTAGAGGGATGTGTTGGCTATGACATTCCCAAAGTACATCTGGTGGCCCTCCATGAAGTAGCTTGTTGTCAGATGGAGAAATTATTTTGTAAGCCTGTTAGAAGGAAACAGCATTATATTTTCCCAAGTCACAATACATATGGCAGAACAGTATCGAAGAAAGAGAGCTATTAAAAATGGGACAGAAACTATATGGAGAAAAGGGGGGAAAGCACTATCTAGAGATTCTTCTGTTCCAAATGGAAAAAGTCTGGACTAGAGTACTGGGAACAGAGCACTTAATCTGAAAGGAGATGATCTGCAAAATATCAACTGAGGAAGATCAAATCTAAGAACTGGATAAATATGACTCGTTCCTTGAATTTGCAGAAAAGCTCTTATTGAAACTGTTGTGTGTGTGTGTGTGTGTGTGTGTGTGTGTGTGTGTGTGTGTGTGTNAAGAAGGGAGTGTGTGTGTGTGTGTGTGTGTGTGTGTGTGTGTGTGTGTGTGTGTGTGTGTTTTGCAGAGAATAGAGTCCACAAATATTTATTAAGCATCTACAGGGGATGCAGTGCTTTACTAGACCTTTGAGAGTACATTGTTTTCAAAAGATACTTTCTCCGCTTTCAAAGAGCTTAATATTGGAGGACACAAGGCAGATGGACATGTAATCAACATAACCTTGTATATCTCAATACAAACACTTTGGCTCAGTATAAAAAAATAATTGTTTTAAGAAGGTGGTGAGGGGAAAGGGCAAACAGAATTCAGGAGATAATGGAAAATAGAGAGCTTATCAAAGATGGAATCCACTTCTCAGCACCACTAGATGTCCTGTTTGAAGGGAATACTTGGGACTCCATGGAGTGGAGTTTTCCTTATTCTCATTCAATAAATTTAATAGGAACTAAGTGATTTACTTCTATGCACAATATATTGAGTCAAGTATGGAGGGAGATAAGACACAGTACCTTCCCTTACAGTGCTTACAATTAGGAATGAGAGATATGAGATATACTTAAATCACCTACAATATAAAAGGGGGTTGCTTTTCTCAGATTTATTTTTTAAATTATGCTACAAAGTTGAATATGAAAATATAAAAAGATTACTAAAGATCATTTTTGGTTGAGGGGTTTGGGAGATTTATGGAAGAATTGACATATTGGGCTTTGAATGATGGGAAGGGTAATAGTCCCTCTTAACAGGCTTGCAAAATAATTTCTCTGTTTGACAAGAAACTACTTCATGGAGGGCCACCAGATGTGCTTTGGGAATGTCATAACCAAAACATCCCTCTAAATAGTAAAACAAAGACTATTGTTTCTTTTACTAGATCGTAGCCTCCTTGAGAACAACTTATGGTATCTTATTCATCTTTGAATTTTTCCCAGTATCTATAAAAGTATTTTGTATATCCTGGGACCCAAGAGTATTTGATATGTGAATAAAATCTTTAAAGAATTAATCAGTTGATGACAGTGAAAGGAAAATTGGAAGAAAGTGGCCATGCCACCTTAATTCATAATATAAAAGAAAGGGAATAGTGGTCATGATCATAAATAAAGCCTTGAATAAATGCTATAAGGAGAGATGCTAATCTAGCCATCTCTTACCTTTCCAGGCTTCTTATACCTTACTCCTTGACACATTCTCTCTGATCCAGTGGCACTAGCCTCTTGGCCATAAACAAAACAATCAACTTCTTGGCTCTGGATATTTTCTTTGTCTATTCCCCATGATTAGAATACTTTGTCTCCTCCATTCTAACTTCTGACTTCCCTGGCTTCTTTTAAGTCCCAAATAAAATCCAACTATCTCCAGGAAATTGTTCCCAACCACTCTTAATGCATTATCTTCCTTTTGTGAAATACTTGCTATTTTTCATGTATATAGCCTGTTTTGTATTTATAGTTTCATTTACGTATTGTCTCCCTCATTAGATTGTAAGGTACTCAAGGGATTGTCTTTTGCCTCTTTTTATATATCCAGAGCTTAGCACACAGTGTCTGACACACAGTTGATTGTTCAGTCATTTTTCAATTGTGTCTGACTCTTTGCGTCTCTTCTTGGGATTTTCTTAATGAAGTGGATTGCTGTTTCTTTCTCCAGCTCATTTTACAGATGAGGAAACAAAGGCAAACAAGATTAAGTGACTTGCCCAGGGTCACATAGCTAGTAAGTATCTGAATCTAGACTGGAACTCAGGAATCACTAATTATCTCTTTCTTTAGTGGTATGTAACAGAATAGTAATAATGGTATAATAATAATAATAATGATTATAATTATAAAAATGATAAAAATGATATAATGATATAAATAACATTTATATGGCTCTTTAAGTTTTGCAAAGCATTTTACAAATACTTCATTTGATCCTTACAATGATCTTGCCAGGTAGATGCTATTCTAATAACCCATTTTATTGTGGAGGAAACTGAAGCAGAGATTAAGTAATTTGCCTGAGAACACACAGCTAATAAGTGTACAAGGCAGTATTTAATCTCCAGGCTAATTCAGGTTTAGAAGTATCCCTGTACTTCTGGCTTCCTCTAAAAGCCATTGTTTGCTAGTGACTCTGGGGTGTATGGTATGGGAGGATTTGCTGAGACCATTTTAGAACTGTTTATCTATCTTTGGTGCCTACTTGTCACCTCTTACCAGGTGCCTCACTTAAATCCATTGTATGCCACTGGTCCTTTTTGAGATGAAGGATAAACAGTAAGTGCTAGTGCCTATGAATTCTTATTGTACTATAGAGAATGGGAGTTGATTCAACAATTTTGGATTCTGTGTTCTGCCTGGATAGAAGAGCTTCAAGCTGCTGTACATAATAACTCTACTGGTTCAGAAGGTTTTCTTTTCCCCTTAAGAGTCATGTTTTCCTTGCTAACCTCTTGATTACAAGTTATCATCTCATCTTTGGAATACTGTGTTTTCCTTCCTGGAGTATACCTTCCATTCTATCTAAATCTTCATCTCTTTAAATACACCAGAGGGTAGAAAGCCATTTTTCAAACTCTGTCATTACTGTCTTTTGAAAGGAGATCAATTTACATTTATAGTTTATACACTCTGGTGTGGTCAAAAGTATTAAATTTGGAATCAAAAGACCTGCTCATGGGCAAATTACATAACCTCTCTGGGTATATCTTATTTTCTTCATTTGTCAAATGAGGGGATTAGATAAGATAAACTCTAAAGCAAGTTTTTAAACCCCTTTTCTGTGTGTGTCATAGATTCCCCTGGCAGACTGGTGAATCCTATGGATCCCTTTGCGGAAGTGTTTTTAAATACTTAAAATAAAATACATTGGATCACAAAGAAAATAATTATATTGAAATAAAGATGTATTTTTTTCTCATCTTAAGTTCATGGATTCTGAAATATATTCACAGACTCCTTTGTGGATCTTTGAGTAAGTTAATAATTCCTACTCTGAGGTCTCTTCCAGTCCCAGTCCTACAATCCTAATTCATGACTATCCCAGTCTAGAAGGCAAACATAGCACATATCCTGCACATCACTGGAACTGTTTCTTCTTTAGTCTTATACTGAACCACATACTTTTATTGCTCTTCCTGTAAATAGCCTGTTTGTATTTTTCCCTTGTGTGATAGCTTTTGAGCATGGCATCTTACTAGTCAAGGTGTACTATAAGATATAATGAAGGGCAGCATAAAATTTTGGATAGAGAGCTGACCTTGGAGTCAAGAACTCTTGGATTTGAGTATCTCCTCTGAAAAAATATTGGCTGTGTGACTTTTGATCTCTCACTGAACCAGGTAAATCTATAAGACATCAAGTTGTAGAGAAAGTGCTGACCTTCATAGACAGAGGGAAATTGCCTTATTAATAAAATTATGGACCAATTCTATCTTATATCATATCCTGCAAGCCAAATAGAACAAATATACAGAGAACTGAAACACCTAAATCTTACATATATTCCTGCCTCTTATGTCTTACTTATTCATGGTTGTATTGCTCAGTTTTATTTTTTAAAGAAAGTGGACAAAAGTTATACTTCAATCTGTACTCAGTTCATCAATTCTTCTCTGGAGTAGCATTTTTTATCCTGAGTCCTTTGGAATTGCCTTAGATCATTGTATTAATCAGAATAACTAAGTTTTTTAAAAAATCCAATATTTTATTTTCCCAATTACATATAATAACTCTGCTAATTCTTTCACAGTTGGTCATCATACAATATTGCTGTTACTATGTACAATGTTCTCATGGTCCTGCTCACTTCACTTTGCATCAGTTTGTATAAGTCTTCTTAGACTTTTCTGAAAGCATTCTGCTCATTTCTTATAGCATATTAGTATTCCATCACAGTCATATGCCACATCTTGTTCAGACATTCCCCTTTTGATGGACATTTCCAATTTTTTGCCTCCACAAAAAGAGCTGCTATAAATATATATATATATATATATATATTTACAAATAGATCCTTTTCTCTTTTCTTTGATATCTCTGAGATACAAACCTAGTAGTGGTATTTCTGGATCAAAGGATATGTGCTACTCACTTTGTAAATAAGTGAGGCTAAACAATCGAATGGCACTTTTTTATTTGTTAAGCTTTTAACAAATAGCAACTCATTTTAGCCTCACAACAGCCCTGGGAGGAGAGTACTATTGTCCCCATTTTATAGATGAGGAATCTGCTACAGAGAGGTAAAGTGACTTGTTCAGAGTTACGTAACTATTAAGTGAGGTTGGATTCAAACTCAAGTTGTCTTCTTGATTCTGGGTCCAGCCTTCTCTCATTGTGCTGCCTAACTGCCTCTGGAGAGTTGGTGGTGGTGGAGAGAAAAAAGCTGTGAAATCTCTTCTGAAATGAGTGGTGCATCTAAGAATGAGAGCTAGCATAGCTACAGAAAGTTAGGGTCCAAAAAGACCTTAAAATATTTTAAGCAAACATACGCTTTATGTGAAAATAATTGATATCCTTCAGTATTTCTTAAAATGTTACGGTTACTTTACAAATGTCTATTATATAGGATTGTTTATAAAACATATTACAAGAGTTAGGAGATGTTTTCTTATCCGCCAACAAAAAATAGCATTGTACTATTGTAATTTAAATTTCTTTCCAGTATTATATAGATTTAAAATCTGAAAGAATAGTGATAGAATAGCAAAACATATTGAAATATTTAGCCAAAGACTTCTCTTAACTCCCACCCTCATTTGCAGTGATATACCTTTGTCTGACTCTCTCATAAATAGATCATAATACTAGGTTACATTGACGTTGACCAAATTACTTCTGACTGAGCTATGATATTGTAAAACTGATTTCTGAATTGGAAGTTCAAGTAGGACAAAGGACCATAGCTTTAGAGATGGAAGAAATATTATGTAGAGATTATTTGTGAATTCTAATAGTCATTCTCATAGTTCCAGACTAGATATCCACAGATTCCTTAGATTATATACGAAATTACTGCTTTCTTTCTTTCTTCTTTTTTTTTTTAAACCCTTAACTTCTGTATATTGGCTCTTTGGTGGAAGAGTGGTAAGGGTGGGCAATGGGCGTCAAGTGACTTGCCCAGGGTCACACAGCTGGGAAGTGTCTGAGGCTGGATTTGAACCTAGGACCTCCTGTCTCTAGGCCTGGCTCTCAATCCACTGAGCTACCCAGCTGCCCCTGCTTTCTTTATTTTTAAAAATGAAATTGGTTGGAAATCTTCCTGATGATTTCACACATTCAGGTATCTCAGTGAAGGAGACAATATATTTCTAAATTTAACCAATTTTGTGGGATGAGTATAAATGTAGACATATTTGGAACTGATAATGATGCCTTCGTGGATTTGTGATATTAAAGGATACCAACTGCTAGTCATTCCCTGTGATTCTTGTTCTTGTTTTCTCCTCTCTCTAAACTAGTGATTCCCAAAGTGGGCGCTACCACCCCCTGGTGTGTGCTGCAGTGATCCAGGGAGGCGGTGATGGCCACACTTTTTTTGTATTACATTCTATTCTGAATTCAATAAATAGTTTCATAATTGCCAGGGGGCGATAAGTAATATTTTTTCTGGAAAGGGGGCGGTAGGCCAAAAAAGTTCGGGAACCACTGCTCTAAACTCATAGAGGATCTCTCAATTATATAGATCGCCTTCATTTTGTGTCTTGGGATGCCAATATGCCTCTAAAGCAGTCTTTCTTTTTATCTTTCATTCCTGTTATGTATCTAGTCAATTTCCTTTTCTGGTTAAAAAAAAGTTGTTTGTTTTTTTAAAAAAGAAAAAAAAACCTGGCTTGTCACATTTGTTATCTTTGGTGATATGCTAAACTTCCCTACCCTCACCACAAGTTTCCATTGAGTTACACATGATTTGTAATTCTAATTTCCCTGAGACCACAGAGTTACATAATTCAGTAGTGTGGGGGAAAGAGTGCTGCCTTTGGAGGAAGAGGAACTATCTCTGAATCTGAGCTCTGTTTCTTGCCTGTGTGTCCTCTGCCAGTTCACCTAACCTGTCTAGGTCTCAGTTTCTTCCTCTGTAAAAGGAGGGATTTGGATTGTTACTTCTGAAGTTCCCTCCAACTTCAGGTTTATTATCCTAGGATTTGATCTTATTACTTCTTGTATCATTTGATCATTTATTATTTCCTTACTGAATATTTTTATTCATTGAATACTTAATCTTTCTTGTGTTATTTAATGAATGCTACTTTCTATACTTTTACACTATTTAATAAATGTATGTATTTATTTTTTACATATCATTCAAATACTAATGAAATAATCCAATGTTCCCCAAAGGTCCCCTATTGATAGTATTTCCACAAGACCACGACTTTAATTATATTGAAACATAATGAATTTGAGATGCAGGATGTCACAGCCCAAGGCTAGATCATTCATTCAAAAATATAAGTAGGAAAGCAGAGTAAATAAAGAGTCTCTCAAAAGTCTCATTAATTTAAACAATGCCAGTGTGTATACATATATACATACATATATACAGAGAAGCTCTAAATCTGTGCTCCAATGATTATACTTCATAATAAACATGTTATTGCATGATCCTCCAAATACTCTGATTCATTTATTTTTCAAAAATATAATAATATAAAAATGAATTTACTATTGTGAATTGTCCATGCTTGTTCCCCAAAGGTATAAACTAGGAATTCATTGTAGCCCGTCATGAGGGCTAAAGTTGCTTGCTTATATCTGAAAACACTCTTTATTCTCTAATATAGGGAGGGAGTGAATAAGTTTTTCTATAGTACCAGGCACCATGCTAAGTACTTTTGCAAATATTACTTCATTTGACTCCCACATTAACCAAGAAGGTAGGTACTCTTATTATTCCCCTTTTACAATTGAGGAAACTGAGGCAAATAACAGTTAAATGACTTGTCCAGGGTCACACAGCTAGTAAGGGTCTGAGGCATCAGATCNATATATATATATATATATATATATTTTTTTTTTTTTACAAATAGATCCTTTTCTCTTTTCTTTGATATCTCTGAGATACAAACCTAGTAGTGGTATTTCTGGATCAAAGGATATGTGCTATTCACTTTGTAAATAAGTGAGGCTAAACAATCGAATAGCACTTTAAGGTTTGTTAAGCTTTTAACAAATAGCAACTCATTTTAGCCTCACAACAGCCCTGGGAGGAGAGTACTATTGTCCCCATTTTATAGATGAGGAATCTGCTACAGAGGGGTAAAGTGACTTGTTCAGAGTTACGTAACTATTAAGTGAGGTTGGATTCAAACTCAAGTTGTCTTCTTGATTCTGGGTCCAGCCTTCTCTCATTGTGCTGCCTAACTGCCTCTGGAGAGTTGGTGGTGGTGGAGAGAAAAAAGCTGTGAAATCTCTTCTGAAATGAGTGGTACATCTAAGAATGAGAGCTAGCATAGCTACAGAAAGTTAGGGTCCAAAAAGACCTTAAAATATTTTAAGCAAACATACGCTTTATGTGAAAATAATTGATATCCTTCAGTATTTCTTAAAATGTTACGGTTACTTTACAAATGTCTATTATATAGGATTGTTTATAAAACATATTACAAGAGTTAGGAGATGTTTTCTTATCCGCCAACAAAAAATAGCATTGTACTATTGTAATTTAAATTTCTTTCCAGTATTATATAGATTTAAAATCTGAAAGAATAGTGATAGAATAGCAAAACATATTGAAATATTTAGCCAAAGACTTCTCTTAACTCCCACCCTCATTTGCAGTGATATACCTTTGTCTGACTCTCTCATAAATAGATCATAATACTAGGTTACATTGACGTTGACCAAATTACTTCTGACTGAGCTATGATATTGTAAAACTGATTTCTGAATTGGAAGTTCAAGTAGGACAAAGGACCATAGCTTTAGAGATGGAAGAAATATTATGTAGAGATTATTTGTGAATTCTAATAGTCATTCTCATAGTTCCAGACTAGATATCCACAGATTCCTTAGATTATATACGAAATTACTGCTTTCTTTCTTTCTTTTTTTTTTTTTTTAAACCCTTAACTTCTGTATATTGGCTCTTTGGTGGAAGAGTGGTAAGGGTAGGCAATGGGGGTCAAGTGACTTGCCCAGGGTCACACAGCTGGGAAGTGTCTGAGGCCGGATTTGAACCTAGGACCTCCTGTCTCTAGGCCTGGCTCTCAATCCACTGAGCTACCCAGCTGCCCCTGCTTTCTTTATTTTTAAAAATGAAATTGGTTGGAAATCTTCCTGATGATTTCACACATTCAGGTATCTCAGTGAAGGAGACAATATATTTCTAATTTAACCAATTTTGTGGGATGAGTATAAATGTAGACATATTTGGAACTGATAATGATGCCTTCGTGGATTTGTGATATTAAAGGATACCAACTGCTAGTCATTCCCTGTGATTCTTGTTCTTGTTTTCTCCTCTCTCTAAACTAGTGATTCCCAAAGTGGGCGCTACCACCCCCTGGTGTGTGCTGCAGTGATCCAGGGAGGCGGTGATGGCCACACTTTTTTTGTATTACATTCTATTCTGAATTCAATAAATAGTTTCATAATTGCCAGGGGGCGATAAGTAATATTTTTTCTGGAAAGGGGGCGGTAGGCCAAAAAAGTTCGGGAACCACTGCTCTAAACTCATAGAGGATCTCTCAATTATATAGATCGCCTTCATTTTGTGTCTTGGGATGCCAATATGCCTCTAAAGCAGTCTTTCTTTTTATCTTTCATTCCTGTTATGTATCTAGTCAATTTCCTTTTCTGGTTAAAAAAAAGTTGTTTGTTTTTTTAAAAAAGAAAAAAAAACCTGGCTTGTCACATTTGTTATCTTTGGTGATATGCTAAACTTCCCTACCCTCACCACAAGTTTCCATTGAGTTACACATGATTTGTAATTCTAATTTCTCTGAGACCACAGAGTTACCTAATTCAGTAGTGTGGGGGAAAGAGTGCTGCCTTTGGAGGAAGAGGAACTATCTCTGAATCTGAGCTCTGTTTCTTGCCTGTGTGTCCTCTGCCAGTTCACCTAACCTGTCTAGGTCTCAGTTTCTTCCTCTGTAAAAGGAGGGATTTGGATTGTTACTTCTGAAGTTCCCTCCAACTTCAGGTTTATTATCCTAGGATTTGATCTTATTACTTCTTGTATCATTTGATCATTTATTATTTCCTTACTGAATATTTTTATTCATTGAATACTTAATCTTTCTTGTGTTATTTAATGAATGCTACTTTTCTATACTTTTACACTATTTAATAAATGTATGTATTTATTTTTTACATATCATTCAAATACTAATGAAATAATCCAATGTTCCCCAAAGGTCCCCTATTGATAGTATTTCCACAAGACCACGACTTTAATTATATTGAAACATAATGAATTTGAGATGCAGGATGTCACAGCCCAAGGCTAGATCATTCATTCAAAAATATAAGTAGGAAAGCAGAGTAAATAAAGAGTCTCTCAAAAGTCTCATTAATTTAAACAATGCCAGTGTGTATACATATATACATACATATATACAGAGAAGCTCTAAATCTGTGCTCCAATGATTATACTTCATAATAAACATGTTATTGCATGATCCTCCAAATACTCTGATTCATTTATTTTTCAAAAATATAATAATATAAAAATGAATTTACTACTGTGAATTGTCCATGCTTGTTCCCCAAAGGTATAAACTAGGAATTCATTGTAGCCCGTCATGAGGGCTAAAGTTGCTTGCTTATATCTGAAAACACTCTTTATTCTCTAATATAGGGAGGGAGTGAATAAGTTTTTCTATAGTACCAGGCACCATGCTAAGTACTTTTGCAAATATTACTTCATTTGACTCCCACATTAACCAAGAAGGTAGGTACTCTTATTATTCCCCTTTTACAATTGAGGAAACTGAGGCAAATAACAGTTAAATGACTTGTCCAGGGTCACACAGCTAGTAAGGGTCTGAGGCATCAGATCTGAACTCAAACCTTCCTGAACCCAGGCTTACTATGCCACTCTATATTCACTCTACTTATTTAATTTATGGCATTTCTAGGTACTTTTGGGTCTCTCAATTATTAAAGGTCTTATGTTTCCTGGGAGATCGGTTCTGATTATATGGAGCATTATACTCTCTCCTCAATTCTCATTCTAATTTTTAGTGGAAAAGTCAATTATTTCCTAGATCCTGAGCAACTTTAAGGCTTTTTAAATTGAGCACTTTAGAATCTAAATATCTGTCCCCTCACAAACCTAAGCATGTCAAAGGTGCTTGACATGCAGATCAAATTCAAAGTTCATTTTTTGAAAACATAGCTTTGAATTACCTGAGTACACCTGCAAATGAATCAAAAATATTTTAAAATGTAAAAAAAAATATTGTTTTTATACTCAGATAAATCAGAAAAGGTTAGATGGAATCTTACCAAACCTTCCACAAACATTCACCTTAGACTGAAATTAGGCATGAAGAATTAAAGTCCAGAGGAGATTTTTTTCTTTTGAGGGAAAATCTCAAATACCTGTTTACAGACACTTATTAAAGTTTTCCTTAAACCAAAATTATAAATGTTAGCAATAAAACCAAAAGAAATCTTGAATCTTGCTTTCATAACACCTTGGAGAAGACCACTTTCTAACTGGAAGGGGTCTTACAGAGTTATCTTGCCCAGCCTTATTTTACAGATAAGAAAAATAAATCTCAGAAAATGAAAGTGACTTACCGAAGAGCTCACATTAAGTAATGAAGTAAGACTTGGAATTCAGATCTTTAGCTCACAATCCTTTCCATTGTACCCATATTGCTTTCAGAAGTATTTTTGTGTATTCTTTTCAGTCATTTTTCAGTTGTGTCCAACTCTTCATGACCCCATTTGGGGTTTTCTTTCTTTTTATTTTTTTAAACCCTCACCTTCCATCTTGGAGTCATTACTGTGTATTGGCTCCAAGGCAGAAGAGTGGTAAGGGTAGGCAATGGGGGTCAAGTGACTTCCCAGGGTCACAAAGCTGGGACGTGTCTGAGGCTAGATTTGAACCTAGGACCTCCTGTCTCTAGGCCTCCAATCCATTGAGCTATCCAGGTGCCCCCATTTGGGATTTTCTTGACAGAGTACTCAAATGGTTTGCCATTTCCTCCTCTAGCTCATGTTCCAGATGAGGAAACTGAGGCAAGTTGGGTTAAGTGACTTGCCCAGTCTGACATAGCTAGTAAGTGTCTGAGACCAGATTAAAAGTCAGGATGATGAGTTTTCCTGATGCCATGCCTGGCATTGAGCCACCCAGTTGCCCTATTTGTGTATTCTTAGTAGACTTTACTTTTCAGGAAATTTTAAATGATTAAGCTAACGTAGATATATATATCTGTCCTGGAGAAAATAAAGTGAGGTTAAATTTAAACATATGCACTTTTCCAAGACTGAATTTTCTGGATCTCAGTTTTGCCGTTTTTAGAATGAGGAATGGTTGGAGTTGATGACCTCCTAAGTCTTCTCTTTCTTTGGATCTATAATTCTATGATTCAATGTGTCTTACTGAAACATATCTTCATCTGTTCCATCATTATTCTGACACTTCTTTGGATAAGAGAAATTATAACTTTAATATAAGGTAAGTTATAAGTTAAAAATGAAGTTGCCAAAATTTCTTTAAGCAGTGGCAGAACATAGGTTAAAAGAACCTTAGAAAGGCAGTAGGTGGCTCAGTGGACTGAGGACCAGGCCTAGAGACAGGAGGTCCTGAATTCAAATCTGGCCTCAGACACTTCCTAGCTATGTGACCATGGGCAAGTCACTTAACCCCTGTTGCCTAAGCTCTTACTGCTCTACTGTTTTGGAAACAATACATAGAATTGATTCTAGGACAGAAGGTAAAGGTTTAAAAAAAAAGAACTTTGGAACTGGAGTGAGAAGTTTTCCTTGGGTTTAAGTATGGTCCTGACACTCCCAGTTATTTCTTATTATGAATGATCTTTATGAAATATAATACAATCAATGAACTTTAAGAGAGCTCCAAGGTCAATTTACTTAAAATGAGAGAAACAGTAGTAGTAGCAACAGAAAAAAATACTCTCCAATAAAAAAAATCCCACAAAAATATTTTTGGGTCAGAAAGCAATGTAAAATACACAGGGATGCATTTCCAAAGACTGTGAACACTTCGTCTGAATGCAGAGTTAACATGTAGACTGGCATGTCCATTGGCCTTTCCTGCCTGTTCTGCTAGCACTTAGTGCAGTGTTTTATGTACAGTGTTTAATAAATGCTGCATTCATTCATTCCACTAAGTCAAAATGAAGTATAACTAGCAATAAGTATGAATATACTTATTGTGTGTGTGAAACTCTATCTTTATCTTTATCTGTATCTATATATGTAGGCAGCTAGATGGTGCAGTGGATATAGTGCTAAGCCTGGAATCAGGGGGACCTGAGTTCAAATCTGGCCTCAGACACTTACTAGCTGTTTAACTCTGTGCAAGTCACTTAATCCTGTTTGCCTCAGTTTCCTCATCTGTAAAATGACAGAAGGAAATAGCAAACCATTTCAATATCTCTGCCAAGAAAATCCAAAATGGAGTCATGAAAGGTTGGACATGACTAAACAATTAAACAGCAACACATATATAAGTATATGTGTATATGTATATATACACACACATATATGCACACACACACACACACACATACACACACACACACACACACACACACACACATATATATATATATATAATTTCGTAGAACTTTGTGAGAGTTTAAATTTAGGTTTTAAGCTAAATATGAGAATTCTAAAGTAATAATGTGGTCACTGATTTAAAATATTATCCCTTAAGTCAAAATGATTGTAGCAGCTTTATTTACAACAAGGTAGGAAAGAATGAAAAGTGGGAAATGTAAGAAAGAGACAGAAAGTACTGCATAGCTACAAATACCCTAAGTTTAATCCTAATGTCTCTAGAATGTAAATGTGAATTTGAAAGAGAATCTCACTAGAATTCAAAGTCCTAATTAGGAAGCTGAAATCTGAAGAGCCAGGAGACACTGAAGAATCCACAGAGAACCTTCAGTGCACCCTAGGCTAAGACCATCAAGAATCTCACCAGAACTCACAGTGAAGGGAGTATCCCACTGAAAGACCAATGAGCAGAAAGGGTCTCCTCATTGAAGAACCAATGACAGAATCACTCCACTCACCACCTCAGGATCCAAAAGAAGGGTCCCTTGAAGCACCAAGGCAGGAATGACTCCAAGCCAGAAGTTAGACTCTGCAAAGAGAGAAGCCTGTTATGTGGGTAATTTGAGGAAAGGTGTGTGGTATAAGGGAAATTGAAAGGAGGATGTTGGAGACTTGCTAAGTGGGTAATCTCGGTTTCAGGTATGCTGGGATTAAAGGAGATTCAGGGTATAATAGGACTGAAGTCAGGAGTATAACACAAAAGGGAAACAGAGATCTTTTAGGGAGAAGAGAAATTAAACTAAACAGACAAGCACAGCAGGCTTACAGACTGGGACTCAAACACAAGCTGAGGGAAATAGACTAGACTGAAATTAACAAACAGGCTTTAGTTAATTTCACAGAAAGGGACCTGTTTTGAAGTAACACCTTCCTTCAAGATGGATGCCCAGCTTCCCTCTAAGCCCAGAGTATGTTGTCTCTTTCCCTCTTCTTCCCCCTTGATAACTAACAGACAAATTATACTAATTAGGGCTGTTGAAACACAAAAGGGTTTATTTTGTTTGAAGGATGTTTGTTAGGAAGGTGGATCAAAGGAAAGCCCTATCAGTTGTCTCAGGAACCTCAGGTCGGGGAAGGGAAGTAAAGAGGGAGTCTGAGTAAGGACCTGCCTTAAACTCAGCTTTACAAAATGCTATTTTCTATCTAAAGGGAATATATGATGACTGACTAACTATAACTAATGCTGTCAATTAGATAACTCTTCACAGATTTAACTCCTTTCTAATTACTCTCCTTATTAACTCCACAGACACAAGGTAAGGGAGGGAAGGCAGGGATGGTGTTAGGAAAGGAAGATATAAAGGATTTATCTAAAATAATAATGTCTTAAGTAAATATATCAAAGCTAGGCTAAATTTCAATATTAAAGCTAGGTAATCAAAGCAGCTCACTCATTGACCACCTCCCTCTACGGAAGATCCAGTCAACTGCCTTTCCTCAAGATTCTAAAACCTAACAGCTTTTGGAACTCGGCCAAAGCTAGAAAAAACTATATGACCCCAATTTCTGTATACTACAAGCCCCAAATCCAGGAAGCCATGGAAGCTTTTTATAGTCTTTTTTTCAGCATCACTTCCTGTCTCTTTCCCTTTTCACAGGAACCAATCACAGCTTCCAAACTGTTTAGCCCTACCCAGGGGTGAGCAGTTCCCTTTGGAGGTGAGAGTTTTTGACTTGTGAACTCTTCCACCTAGTGACTGGTCAAGTGTTAAGTAGGGGTGTTTTCAGTTTTTGATTGATTAAACTAAAGGTTGCTGATTGCTTACATTAGAAATAACAAAGAGAGATAATTCTATCTTCAGCTTTAAAGTTTACAAAATGCCGGACATTTATTATTTCATTGGAATCTCACCACTCAATAAGATAGATGCTATTATTATTTCCGTTTTACAGATAAGGAAATTGAGATTTAGAGAGAAAGAGTTAAATGACTTATAGGGTCATACAGCTAAAGTCTTGAGGCAACATTTGAATGCTGGACTTTATGACACAAAATCCAAAACTTTTTCTACTCTGCTGCCTAGATCAAAACTTTAAGGGTCAGAAAAGGAACCTTTTTTTTCTCTTTTCAAGATTTCATTCCTTTTTCTGATTATGTCCCCAAATCTGGTTAAACCCATGTTCTTGTACTTCAAATCCATTTCTCTTTAACAATATTATGCTTTCCCTGTCCCCTTTCTCCATTTTTTCAATTATTCAATTTTCTTTATGTATACCCTCATTAATCTGAAGATGCATCTATAAATTGGTCTATTGAATTAGAATATAAAGTCCTTGAAGGCAGGGGCTGTCTTTTCTGTTTGTATCCCCAGGCTTAGTACAGTGCTTTGTACATAGTAGGTGCTTGTCAGAGAGGCAGCTAGGTTGCACAGTGGTTAGAGTGCTGGGTCTGAAGTTAAGAAGGATAGAGTTTAAATCCTGGAGTCCCTGGTTCCTTTCAAGACTCAACTTGTGCCACCTTCCCCATGAAGCCTTTCCTGATCCTCCCTCTTCAAGCTACTTTGCATTCATTTAGTATACATTAGGCATACACTTAGATAGGTATATGGGTTCTCTCCCATTAGAATGTTCACTCTTTGAGGGCAGGGACAGCTTTACTTTTATTTCTTCACACCCAGTGCTTTCAGTAGTATCTAACCTATAACAAATGCTTCATATATGTTTGATTAATTGATAACCACCAGAATTGAGATGTTACAATGTTAAAAATAATATGATAAAAACTAGTCCTATGGAAAATTATTTATTCTTTCTAGAAATATTTCTTGAATGCTAGTTGCACAACTATTTATCAGTTGCCTACTATTGGGAAAGCACTGCAGTAGGTATATACTGAAGATATAAAGACAAAGTGAAAAAAGTCTCTTGTGCCCAAGGAGCTTATATTCTAATGTTAGAGATGATTCATGTAAACATGCAAATATATAAATGATGATCTGAGTGGGAGGGAGGAAATAGCAAGGCATTTATTTTTATATTGTTGATGAGAAATTTTAATAATTTCCTACTGTTTCAAATATGTGAGAGCTAACATAACAGTTCACCCAACTTGCATTTACATAGTACTTTCTAGCAGAATAGATCTTTACCAATTTGAACTAACCAAAGAGGTGGCATCATGTTTTGGAAAGAATGCTGGTCTTGAAATTGGAAAAGCTTGGTTTAAATCTCAGCTCTGATATTTGTCAGTGTGATCCTGGGCAGTTACTTTATGCCTTTGATCTTGTTTCCACTGATGAATAGGGGTAATATTTGTACCACCTATTTCATAGGGAAATTGTAAGGAAAGTGCTTTGTAATATTTAATGTGGCATATAAATGTGAGCTATTATTATTAACCAACTCTCCAAGTCCATGTTTCAAATGGTGTGAATGTACACAAACCTTCTTCACTGATTCAGAATGACCAAGGGAGAGATTAAAAGAGCTCAAACAAGAGCACCTCAGTGATATTTTTGTGAATGGATTTCGTTTAAACCATTGTACTTGAAACCAACTCAAAATTCAGGGGGACTTTGGTGGATACAGAGAGGAGTGCTTTCATGATGAAGAGGATACATCTTCTGCTGGCATTGATAGGAATTACCTGAGTAAAAAGGAATAAACAAACACTAATATCTTAAAAATCATTACAACATCAATTTGGAACAGTGGCTTTATGATGTTCTTCTGGATGGGGGAACTTAAAGCAATAGGTTATAGGATCAAATGCTATGGAGGCTTGGATTAGTGAGAATGCTATTAAATAAGTATTACCCAGAGTTTTCCAAGTTTGGGAGCTTTTGATCTTGGGGAATGTACCTCTGGAAGCTGCCTGAGATTTATGGAAGTCATGAAGAACAAGAAAGACTTTGAGCTTTCCAAACAAGGATTTTTTTTTTACTATTATTATTTGGCAGGAAACAATTGAATACGGCCCTTATAAAAGACATCAGAAGCAGCAAAAAGTAGTCTTTTGGAATGACAGAACATGAATAGATTTGGGAAGAGAAGAGAGCAGGTACTGCCTCATTGACCTGGAGAAAGAAACTTAAAAGGTAAATGAGTAAGTAGCAGTGATAGGCAGAAGTTGTTATATTTGTTTAGGTATTTAATTATATATCCTTCACACATAGCACTTAACCAAAGCCAAATGTGGCTACAAAATAAATCAGTTCAATTCAAGAAATAGTTCTGTATCACCTCTGATATATAGAAAACAGTTTCCCAGTTATTGAGGTAACAAAGAAAACAACAAAACAGTTCCTGTCCAGAAAGATATTACATTCTGCTTGGGGGATATACTCTACTCACAGAGCAGTAACTACAAAGTAATGAATGTAAGAGTAATCAGAATCCTAATAGCCAACCTGTGGCTCTTCTCAATGGATTAACAGGAGCCCAGAGGGACATTTAAAATTTTTGAAAGAACTACAGTGGATGAATATTTGTTGTTGCTAAGTGTTAAAGCTCAGTGAATCTTAATTCTATTTACATCATCTTATTTTTCAAAGCTGGTTTTTGGGCAGCAGTGCTGGAAAATCATCATGGAGCAAGAAATGAGGGTGGAGCTAATCCAATCTGATCCCAGGGTTTGAGAAGCTATGCAGTGACCAACAGGTACATTCATCTCATTAGCAAGTAATTGCGGTTATTTAAAATGAATTAAGTATATTATTTTTTTTTCATTTATGTATATATTTTTTAAAACAGCTAATAATTTATTAGATATAAATGCTTATGAAGCTGTGTAGGCCTAATTACTTAATAATGGGACTGTTAAGATGAATTAAAGGCTTACTTCTGACATATAATGGCAGTGTGATCCTGGGAATATTACATATTATCTCTTTGCTCTGAGGGTTTAGTATTTCTTTTGGCCTAGGGTGCCATGAAAAAATTACTGAGATGCTTGTTGTTGTCCATTCTTTATTTTCTCTTCCTTCCTTCCTTCCTTCCTTCCTTCCTTCCTTCCTTCCTTCCTTCCTTCCTTCCTTCCTTCCTTCCTTCCTTCCTTTCTTT
>NC_058135.1:55380367-55406541 GCF_016433145.1 Gracilinanus agilis
GGTGATGGAATACTATTGTGCTAAAAGGAATAATAAACTGGAGGAATTCCAGGCGAACTGGAGAGACCTCCGGGAACAGATGCAGAGTGAAAGGAGCAGAACCAGAAGAACATTGTACACAGAGACTGACATACTGTGGTAAAATCGAATGTAATGGACCTCTGTACCAGCAGCAATACAATGACCCAGGACAATTCTGAGGGATTTATGGTAAAGATGCTACCCACATTCAGAGGAAGAACTGCAGGAGAGGAAACATATAAGAAAAGCAACTGCTTGAACGCATGGGTCGGGGCAGACATGATTGGAGATGTAGATTCGAAACTACCACAGCAATGCAACCACCAACAATTTGGAAATTGGTCTTGATCAAGGACACATGACAAGGAAATGTGCGTCGGCCATGGGTGGGGGGAGTGCGGGGGGTGAAGGGGAAAGTAGGAGCATGAAACATGTAACCATGTTCAAAATGATTATTAATAAATGTTAAAAAAAAAAAACTAAGTGAACTGCTCAAGGTAACAGAGCTACTCCTGCTCCCTAGAAGAATCCATTTCTCCTGACTTCCAAAAGTCCAATGACTTCCACAACTCCAAGTCATGGGTTTGATCTTTGTCCTTTCTGCCTGGAACGAAAGTAGCTCATTTCTTTTAATTATTATTAGAAAATATTTTCAGTAGAAAGGTCATAGAGAAGCAGTGAAGGGTATAATGGATAGAGAACCATCCCTGAGCTGGGAAAATTTGGGTTCTAGTTCCACATTTTGGCTGTAAACTTGGGCAAATGACTTAATCTCTCAGTTTGTAGGCATCTAAGACTACTAAATTGAAGAGAATGTTGCCAACCTACAATGGTTCAGGGATTTTCCTCATCTGGGAGTTCCCTATAAGCAATTAAATCATAGATCCAGTCCCTGTCATTATCCTATGGGCAAAATCAAACTAACAAGACTGAAATGACTTTTTCATCCTTTGCTTTCAAAGGGGACCAATGACATGTTAATGCAAGTGTGAGTTGATTTGAAGTCATCAGCCTTCATTCTCTAGTCCAGAGGCATTCAAATTCAGTGACAAGACAAAAGTCAGGATAACTGGCAATGATCTGGGATGTGGTGGGCAACCTTGGGGTCTTCCATTTCTGGCCAAACTTTGCCTGTGTCAGCTGCCTTTCTGGTCACTGGAACAAATTGTTCTGATCTGCCCATTTCATTGGAAGTCTTCACATGCCTCATCACTGGGTTTGAGAGCTGTCATTTACCCTCAATTAGTTAATTAATGATCCTAGAGATTACCAGTGGAAAAAGTTTTAATCTTAATTCAAAAGGCAGCTCTAACCCTGAACCACAGTGTCACATCACAAAATTAAAAAAACTCAGTCTGTGGATGACAATTCCTCATCTGTGAAACAGGAATAATAATGAGTGACTTCACTAGGGTGTGGTGTGGGTTAACTAGTTAATATTTGAAAACAACCGTGCAAAGGCCAAGTATTAATGTAATTTGTGGAACTGAGAGTTTAAGTGTTTATTTTACTCTGCACATTCAACCATCAATATGCTCCTATCTGAAGACAGAATTCAGAACTCCAGAAACTTCCTGACTCTGGAAGCCAGACTTGGCCCTCAGTGAGGCATGTGTAGTTTGATCGCGTGTGCATAAGTGAGGGCAGAATTTGGCCCATAAAGTTCTGAATAATCTGGAAATTTAAAGCCTGGAAAAAATTAAAATCTGTTTGATAAAATAAATTATGATGTGAACTGAGTCAAATGAGATTTCAAATGTTAAGGAAATAGTGATTTCACTTTTGTGAAATTGAAATTTATATTCACACATACATATTTATAGCTTTTAATAACTGAAAACAAGAAGATATTTGGAACACCCTGTATATATGATTATCCACATAGATACATGTGTTTTGTGTATGCAGAAAAAAAGTTGATAAGGATACCTCTGGGCAATGGAGAGGGGAGATAAGAAAAGTTATTTTAATGGATCATTCCTAGGACTCTCATGGCCCTAGACTGCCACACATGAATGGATGTCTAGTTAGGAGGAAGGAATGCCTCACGCACACACACACACCACAGTGTGTGGTGTGCAGGCATCAAGACCCAAGCCTCGGTTCTTTAAAGAACAATCATTAAATTCTCCAGAGGATACATATATACATGTTGTATAGAGTATCTGGTGTGTTTTTATATCTATTAATTTCTTAACTATGCCCCTGCCTTCACTATTAGACAATGTTGGTTTACAAATAGTCCCTTTCACCATTTAAAAAATAATCATAACTTCAATGAAGAAATAAATATGACTATACTAAAGTAAGCTATCTTTTGTAGTCACTGTTAAATTTCAGTTGAGCTTTCTTTTAATTTGCCATTGAAAAAGGATGACTAAAGCTAGAACCAAAATTTCCAAGATCTCTACATTGAGTCAGGAGATCTGGGGCAACATCTTGGGTCTGATAATCACTTATCACCTATGGGACATGGGGCAAATAATTTCCCATCTCTGAGTCAAAGTTCTTCCATTTTTAATTGGAGGAAAATAATATTTGCATTAGCTAGTTTAAAAGGTTGGTAAATGAAGAGCACTTTATAAACTTTGAAGTGTTAAAGAATGTGTGCTATCATCTTATGTGATTATCCTAAAGGACATTCAAGGGTAAATAAGACTATGTTTTCTGTCTTCAAAGAATTTATAGTTGAGTAGATAACTAAAACAAGCAGATTAAGAACACTTCTCAATTTGGGAAAGTCATTTCAATATGTGATAATATTTTAATATCTGATAATTTCAATATCTGAGGATAAACCAGAGTGAGGAGAGATTTGAGGCTAGGAGATCAACCAGCAGATTATTTCAATAATCCAGACATGAAATCATGGTTGCCTGCACTAGGATGGTGGTGCTAGTGTCAGAGGAAAGTAGGAGGAATATATGAGAGATGTTATGGAGGCAGAAATGGTAGGACATGGCACCTGATTAAATTGGATGGGCAGGGAGGCTGAGCAAGAATGAGTAGTCAAAGAATAGAAGATAGTCACAAAATTGTGAGCCAGATTGACTGGGAGGTGATGCCCTGGTATCCTCTACAGTAATAGGGAAGTAAGGGAAAGGGGAATATTTGAGGAGAAAATAAATTCAATTTTGGACATGCTGAGTTTTATATGTCTTCACACTATCCAGTTTCAGATGTCCAATAGACAACTGGACATGTAAGAATGAAGGTCAGAAGAGAGGTTGAGTTTGGAAACAAATAAATTTGAGAAACATTTGCATAGAGATGACAATTAATTTATAGGAAATGATGAGATCACCAAGCAAAATTGGATAGAGGGAGAAGAGAAGAGAGAACAGAACAAAGCCTTGAGGGACACTCACCGTCATCAGGCATGACCTGGATGACAGTTTAGTAAAGAAGACTGAGAAGTAATAGTCAGACTGGAAAGAGAAGAACCAGGAGAGAGAAGCTTCATGAAAACCTAAAGAGAAAAGAATATCAAGAAAAAAAAAAGGATAATCAAGTCTTGTTAGTCTCTTTGCTTGTTTAACTTTGGTTCTGTAAGGACTATTCTCCATATATATGTAAAATGTACTTATATGTAATATGTGATACCAGACAAATGGGATATTTTATATTTTTCCATGTCATACACAGCAAAATTTCCTTGTAATATGGCTATCAGGGGACAAAGTTAACAGCCATAAGATTAGTTAATATATTATAAAAATGTGTTTACTGCATGTAGTTATGTTTCAGGGGAATGGTTTGACCTTTTGTACATCCCCAAACATATAAAAATCAACCATACTGTAATTGTATTCTACTGTAATTTTACTCCAGTTTAGTTACAGTGTTACCTAGAAGTTTTTTTCTTAATAAATTATGCCTTTTTTTAAAAAACAAAAACAACAACAATAGAGCACTGTTCAATGCAAGACCAAATGTGATTCTAGACTAGAGACATGTAGACTTCTTGAGAGAGAAGTAATATATTTAGGGTTTAGAATAAGACACACACACACACACACACACACACACACACACACACAAACTTGCTCTCTTCTTGCTTCTTGGTTCTTCTTTCTCTTCTTCTCCCCTCTTCTTTCCTTTTCTTTCTTCTCCTCCCCTTCCATCTCTTTTTGCTTTCCTGGCCATTCCTTCTTGAATGGTGGTACAAAGAAGAAATGGAAAGCAGAAGAAATAAATTTTTGTCAATTGAAACAAAATTTAATTGTTAAAAAGAGAAAACCAGACAGAACTCCAGGGACTTGGCGACACCTAAGATCAGCATCATGTTACCCATGAATGAATTGTTGAATCTGATGGTTCCCAAAGGATAAGACCAAGAGTATAAGACCATGTGTATCAGTACATTTGCTTATATCTTCTACCTTTCCTGAAATTGTTCCTGCTGCCCAAGTATAGATGTGAAGAGAATCCAAAGGCATACATACTAGACTGTCTCATTTGCTCACAGAATTATGGAAAGTTTCCTTTCAGCAAACATTTCTTAAGTGACTGTGAATAAGAGGAGAGTTAATGTGATTTAGGAGATTAAGAACCTATCATGGAGTCAGGAAGACTCCAGTTAAAGTCCTTCCTTTTGACATACACAGTCTGACCTCATTTTATATGACCAATCCATTCCAAGACCCTTTGGCTAAATGGAAAATCATGCACAATAGTGAAACATTATTTAATAAGTATTTCTTAGGCAAACATATCTAGGCATTTTGTGACTTTTCCTAGGCTTATGAGAGCTACTAGCATCACTACTCTTGTGCTTTGGGGCCTTTATCAATGACTAATTAAATGTTAATGAAACAGAGAAATACTGCTTTGATGTGAACAAGTGACTTGTTACAAGAGAGAACTCTAAGACTGACAAGGGATAACTGACACCAACACTTCTCAGAGAGAGAATAAGAATTGGGAGAACTCCTGTGAGACTTTCTGCCACTTTGGAAAATGACATGGATTTAGCATGTAATTAAAAAGCCTTATTTTATGTATTTTTCTGCCTTTATTTGTTTTGGCTGCCAGTTGTGTATAGTTGAGTTTGTGTGGGTTGAATTTGGTAAAACAAGGTTCTACTGTAGTAAAATGTGGCCCCTGAAAGTCGCACTCCATCTCTGCACTCCAGGCATTTTATTTGGCTGCCCCTCATGCCTGGAATATTTTCCTTTCTCATCTTAGCTTCCTGCCTTCCTTTAAATGTCAACTGAAATCTCCTATTTTACTGGAGGCCTTCTCTAACCCCAATTGGTTCTATAGCCTTCACTTTGTTGATTATTTTCTATTTATCTTATAGAGCTTATTTGTCCATGGTTGTTTGCTTGGTGTCTCCCTCAATAGACTGGGAGCTACTTGAAGGCCTGGACTGCTTTTGCCTTTTTTTTTTTTTTAATTCTTGCCTTTCATCATAGACTCAATACTGTGTATGGGTCCAAAGCAAAAGAGTAGTAAGGGCTAACCAATGGGTGTTAAGTAACTTGCTCAGGATCACAGGGTTAGGAAGTGTCAGATTTGAACCCAGGACCTCTGGTCTCTAGACCTAGCTCTCAATACACTGAGCCACCCAGCTCTCCCCTCTTTTGCTCTTTTTTTAAATTTGTATTTCTAGAGTTTAGTACAAAGTCTGGCACATAGTAAGTGTTTAATGAATATTTATTGACTAATAGAAAGTGCCATAGATAAGTCTAAAACTCGATCTGTATATGTGGATGAAATTTCTACACTGGAATGAAATCACAAAACTTGGACCAATAAATAAGTTCAATGCCCTGTGTTAGATATGGGAATAAAAAGACAAAAACAAAATAATTTTGGCCCTGTAGGGACTTCTGTTCTATAGGGAAGAATATAGAATAAGGGACATTGACTAGATCTGCAATTTTACTAACATAGAAGAAATTCTACCACTCTATCTCTACCAATGAAGGTTAGTATATACTCTAAAAGGAGCTACTAGGACACTGAGGAGTTAAATAGTTTAGGCAGGCTCATATAGTCAGGATGTAACAAAGGTGGAATTTGAACCCACATTTTCTTCCTTGGTTTTCTATGATACCACAATGACTTTCACTTGAGTGAAGAGGAAAGGGAGGTTGAAAATAAATGGTGGATAATCAGGCTGAGCAGTTTGGATTTTAATTCCAAAGACACCAGAGATAGTTAAACAGAGAGTGATATGAATGAATAATTAAAAAAACATTTATTAATTACTGTGTATCAAGCATTGTGTAGACATAGCCAAACGAAGGAACATTATTTTGGCAATTCTTTGGAGGATTGGAGAGAGGAGGGATAGGAAGCAGGAAGAACAAGGAAGCTTTAACAGAAGTCCAGGCTACATATGATGAGGTGTGGAACTAGGGTGGTGACTATGCAAATGGACAGAATGTACAAATGGAGGAAAGTAAAGCCAGAGAAGCAAAGAAAAAGAGATGGAAAGTGAAGAGAGGATGAAGATTAGGGTCAGATGAGTCAGGAACAGGGATTGTAGTAATATTGATAGGAATGAGGGGGCAGCTGGGTGGCTCTGTGGATTGAGAGCCAGGCCTAGAGACGGGAGGTCCCAGGTTCAAATCCGGCCTCAGACACTTCCCAGCTGTGTGACCCTGGGCAAGTCACTTGACCCCCATTGCCTAGCCCTTACCAGTCTTCTGCCTTGGAGCCAATACACAGTATTGACTCCAAGATGGAAGGTGGTAAGGGTTTTTAAAAAAATAGTATTGACCCATTAAAATAGTCAAATCCTGGGCTTTTTAATCCTTTCACCCCCACATCTCTTTTATATAGAAGAAATGTGTTATCCAAAAAAATAAGGATTTGTTCAAAATCACATAGTAAGTATACAAAATTTAAGGAACTCGGCTAAAATACTCTTTTTTTAATTTTTAAAGCCCTTACCTTCTTTCTTGGAATCAGTATGAAGTATTGGTTCTAAAGCAAAAGAGCAGTAAGGGTTGAAAGAGATGGCTATCTCCAAATGGAGGTAGGTTGTTTGGGAAAGGCCTAGATGGATGGGAGAAGAGAAATACCCACCTAGGGACCTCCCCAGGGCCAGTAAAGCAAAAAACCCTTGGACTTTAGAAACCAAGTTTATTTTGATAATTGGAGTAAGAGAAAAGAGGAGATAGTCCTAACACTACAAAATTTAGACTCAACCCAACTTATACACACTTCAGGAGAGGTTGCTCTTTGTTTCTTCTATAGGCTCTTCCTATACCCTTCCTGCTCTTATCTAAAACCCCCAAATGCTATCTGACTATCTGCTAATCTAACTACCCAAATTGTCTTTAAGAAGGCAAAGGAGCCGGGACTCACTATTAGCCTGAATCCCCCCTCTGGCCTCCCGTTGGCTTCCTAGGTAACAGGGAGTCCCAGAGGACAAAACCCTTGGGATTACTTTAGCCAAACTGATCTCTGATCTGTTGATCACAGACAAGTTGTTCTTTCTACTCCAGGGAAAAGGCAGTTTACTCCAAGGCAATTCTCCAACCCAGGAATCCCTAATCCTTCCACAAGATTAGTTCTTCCAAAGGATGCCAAAGCAAATTCTTCCAGCTCAGTGGAAAGCTAGCTCAGGAGTGACAGTTACAACAGTCAACTCCTAAGATCCTCTTCTCCTTCCAGAATCTTCTCCCAGGGTTTGTCTCTAAGTTCTCCTCCTTTCCTCTTAAAGATAATCTATGAATTTCTCTCTGTCCCTTATCACTTATCCTTACAGGGCCAGGCAATTGGGGTAAAGTGACTTGCCTAGACATAGTAACATAGCTAGAAAGTATCTGAGGTCGTATTTGAACCCAGATCAGAACTTCAGTCTCTGAAGCTGTCCACCGACTTCACAAAAGTTCCTAGTGGGTAAAACACTCAGAAAGGGGAACCAGGGACTGAGAGAAAAATGGGTGGCCAGTTAAGGTCTAAGGGAAGGAGAACATAAAGCAAGAATAAAGACACAAAGACAAAGAAAGTTCTGACATAAGGTAGTCAGACAGTGAACAAGCTCTAGGGGATAAGAGCTTAACCTTTAACCAACATACTGCTATTTTTATTGGGGTTACAGCAGTATAGGGGGAAGGGAAAATAATAATTAGACAAGTGGTCTGATACATTAACATTATCAGTAGATACAAACTGCTGGAACCTAAAACAAAAGATTCAGCTAACACCTAGATGTGGAATCCATGATACATCTTTTAATTGATTGATAGGTAAAATAAGGAGACTGAAATGACTCATTAGTTTTCTGGAGTGTAATCTCCAGGAAGGGCTAGTAATTTGGCAAGGTTGAGGTTCAATTTAACTCAAGGTTACAGAAACCAATCTTAAGAGTCAACTTTTTGAGTGCTCCTAAAATAATATCAAAATTAATAAGCCTGGACTCCTACAGTCTCCAGGACTGGCTCTCAATTTACTGAAATAGCTAGCTGCCCCATAATCATTCTTGAAGAGAAAAGTTTTATCTCTAAATGTTTTCAACAACAAAAGAAAGAAAAAGTGAATGAATGAAACATTCAACTAAGAAAAATGCATAAAAACATAAAAAACAAAAAATCCATAATACACAACAAAAAAGAAAATTTGAAAACAAAAGAAAGATGAATAAAACTGAAAATAAAAGTAACACCATTGGATTGATGAATAAACTTGATTTTGATTTAAAGAAACTAATAAACTAAATAAACATCTAACTTGATTTCTAAAAAGAGGAAAACCAAATTGCTCATGTAAAATTAAAAAAAGGAAAATTCACAAAAATTGAAGCAGAAACAAAAGAAATGATGGGATAGTACTTTTTCTAATTACATCTTAATAAAATTTAAACATTTAGAGAAAACAGATGAATATTGACAAAAATAATAATGCCCAGATTATCAAAAGAATAGATTACTTAAATAAACCAATATCTGAAAAAATAACTGAAGGAGCAACACAGGAACTCCCAAAGAAAAAACAATTTCCAAACCAGGTAACTTTACAAGTGAATTTTAACAAAGAACTATTTCCAATATTATTCCACTGGAAAGTATAGGAATAAATTAACTTTTCCTTAACAAAGTAACTACTGTTTATATAAAACTAAGAATAAATGACATATGTGATAATTAAAAAATTAGAGACTTTTCTTATCAAATCAGGGGTAAAGCAAGGAGTCACTACTTCTGAAGTACTACCTATAGTAATGAGTCAAGCAACAGAAATCAAGGGAATAAGCATAAGTAAAGAGGAAACAAAATTATCATTTTTTTGTAGATAATATGATGATATACTTTGAAGACCCAAAAGTCAACTAAAAATTAATTGAAGCAATAAATAGAACAAAGTTAAAAGATATAAAACAAATCCAAACTAGTCTGATCAACATGGACATTAGGAAATATTTCTATATTTTTACCAACAAAATTTAGCAGAAAAAATAAAGAGTAATAAATGAAATTATAGTAACTAGTGAATGCATAAAATATTGGAGGAGTCTGTTTAACAAGATACGCCCAGTTAATACTAATTAACTAAAGTGCTGCAAAAATAGTCTGATCTAAATAGAGAAATTTTAATTATTCCCAGGTAAGTCAAACCAATACAATAACAATAATAATGCCACCTACATTAACAGACATTCAGAACCATATCAATCAAAATACCAAAGGATTATTTTATAAAGCTAGAAAAATTATAAAATTACATGAGAAAGAAAAGATCAAGAATCATAAGGGAAGAAATGAAAAAATGTGTGTAAGAAATTTTGTAATACTGCATTATGAACTATGCTAGAAGGCAATTGTTAAAATTATTTGATACTGGTTAAAATATATGTATTCATCATTGGAGTAAATAAAATTTACAACATACAGAAGCAAACACAGCATGAACATAAGGACCTCAGTTACTGGGAAACAGACTCATTATTTGAGAAAAACTGGGAAAATTGGAAAGTTGTTTGGCAGACACTAAGTTTAGACAAATATCTTATACAGTATAATAAAATAAACTCCAAATGAATGCATGGCCTAGGCATAAAAAGTAAGATCATGAGCAAATTAGAGGAACAAGGAAGAAATTATCTTTCTGGTTTTTAGTAGAAGAAGAGTTCATGATCAAAAATGAAAAAAAGTATCATTGAAGATAAAATGCACAATATTGATTTTAAGAAAATTAAAAATGTTTTCTACAAACAAAACTAGTGCAGTTAACATTAAAAGGGAAAAAATATAAGTGGGGAAAAAGCTTTGCAACAAGTTTAATAAATATCGCATATTCAAGATTTATGAAAAATCAATTCAAAATTATTAGAATGAGGGGGCATCTGGGTAGCTCAGTGGATTGAGAGTCAGGCCTAGAGACGGGAGGTCCTACATTCAAATCTGGCCTCAGACACTTCCCAGCTGTGTGATCCTGGACAAGTCACTTGACCTCCATTGCCTATCCCTTACCACTCTTCTGCCTTGGAACCAATACACAGTATTGACTCCAAGATGGAAGGTAAGGGCTTAAAAAAATTATTAGAATGAGCTATTCCTTAATAGATAATGGTTAACTGATACCAACAGATAGTTTTCAAGGAAATCCAAGCTCTCACTAACAATATGAAAACATTTTTCAAATTTATAATAGAGAAATGCAAATTTAAGCAATTTTGAGGTTCCATCTCATACTATCTTTTTGGCAAAGAGGACAAAAGAAGATAATGTTAAACATAGGAGAGGCTATGAGAGAAGAGGCACATTCATTCATCATTGGTAGAACTGTAAATCGGACCAGTCATTCAGGAAAACAATTTGTAATTATGCTCCCAAAGTCATTGAACGAATATACACCATTTGACCCAGTGATTACCTCTACTAGCTCTATAGTAGAAGAAAGAAAAAGGTACATAGGTAAAAATATTGATCACAACTCTTTTTGGAGTAACCAAAAACAGGAAACTAAAAGTTGCCCTCCTTTTGGAGAATGGATAAGTAAATTATGGCATGTGAATACAATGGAATATTATTATGCTATAAGAATGATGAAATTGACAGTTTCAGAAGAAACTAGGAAGTCCTCTGGGATGATGCAGAATTAGGTGAGAACTAGATGAACATTTTAGATAATGGTAACATTATTTTTTATAAAGCTTCAAAAGACTATAGAAATTTGATTTAATGCCATAAGTCCAGGGAACTAAAGATGAAGGTACATATTTCTTGCCAGAGATGTGATAGACTTAAAACGCAGAATAAAACATACTTCTGGATATCGTGTAAAGTGGGTAATTTGAGGAAAGGTGGGGTATAACGGAGTTTGAAAAGAGGATGTTGAAGACTTGCTATGTGAGTAATCTTGGTTACAGGTAGGCTGGGATTGAAGGAGATTCAGGGTATAATAGGACTGAAGTCAAAGAGTATAACACAGAAGGGAAACAGAGATTTCAGGGAGAAGAGAAATTAAACTAAACAGACAAACACAGCAGGCTTACAGACTGAGACTTAGACTCGAACACAAGCTGAGGGAAATAGACTAGACTGAAATGAACAAACAGGCTCTAGTTAATTTCACAGGAAGGGACCTGTTTTGAAGTAACACCTTCCTTCAAGATGGATGCCCCAGCTTCCCTCTAAGCCCAGAGTATGTTGTCTCTTTCCCTCTTCTTCCCTCTTGATAACTAACAAACAAATTACACTAATAGGGCTGTTGAAACACAAAAGGGTTTATTTTGTTTGAAGGATGTTTGTTAGGAAGGTGGATCAGAGGATATCAGTTGTCTCAGGAACCTCAGGTGGGGGAAGGGAAGCAAAGATGGAGTCTGAGTAAGGACCTGCCTTTAAACTCAGCTTTACAAAGTACTATTGCTATCTAAAGGGAATAAATGATGACTGACTAACTATAACTAATGCTGTCAATTAAGTAACTCTTCACAGATTTAACTCCTCTCTAATTACTCTCCTTATTAACTCCACAGACATATAAGGTAAGGGAGGGAAGGCAGGGATGGTATTAGGAAAGGAAGATATAAAGGGTTTATCTAAAATAATAATTTCTTAAGTAAATATATCAAAGCTAGGCTAGAGTTCAATATTAAAGCTAGGTAATCAAAGCTGCTTGGCTGATTCACAACCTCCCTCTACGGAAGATCCAGTCAACTGCCTTTCCTCAAGATTCCAAACCTCTAACAGCTTTTTGGAACTCAGCCAAAGCTAGAAAAAACTATATCACCCCAATTCTGCATACTACAAATGCCCCTTTTCTTTTCAAAATCTGCAACTAGCACCATTTTAATAGTTACTAAAGTCTAAGGGATTACTACTCATACTAAGCTAAATTCTTACTAAGCTCTTATCCCTAACTAAGTTTGCAAAATAATAAAAGGTTGCTATCTCCTAAACTATGCTACAACTAAATAAGCTAAAACTAAGACAGGATAAGGTAAAAGTATAGGAGAGGAATGGGGATTTCATTTTTTCAAAAAAATTTTGAACAGAAAGGAAAACAATTACATTTTAAACATTCACACATTTTTAAGGCTAATTTTTGCTAACTAGAACAAAGTAATGAATCCTATCTATGCATTACCTAATTTTATGAACTACTCAGATAATATTAACTAAGAAAAGTTTTGCAAATTTTTTCCAAATATGCTTCTAAATTGTAGTTCTCTTGCTAAAGTTAGTGTATGAATAGGTTAGTACACTTATGCCTATGTTAGAAATGTTAGTAATAATAAGTAAGCCTATATCTTTTGTAAGACTATTGGTTAAACCATAGACCTTTGTTATGTACAATATTTACAAAGAAAATTTTAGAAAGATCTGTCCCTGTACTAACTTACTAAACTAACTAAACTGTCCCTGTGTGTTAGTAAACTTATTGCTAATGGTTAGTAATCAAAATTACATATGTACATGACATGTCAGGTGATTTGAGTAGAACGGTGTCTGTACCATAGTAAGAGACTTTCTTTTACTAAGGCAGATATACCCTTCTCTTTTAAGTGAAAGTTTATGTTTCACATGTAAATGTGAAGTCAGGAAAATGTTTTATGTGTTGTCTATTGACTTATCCGTGTAATGACGTGTTACATACTTACTCCACCGGAATTCTTTTGCAATTAGCATGTACTGCTTGGATGGAATCTAGTGTTGTGTGCAGTGAGAATTCTGTTGGGTGTAAGTTATCTCTTTTCCAAATACATGTGTCCCACGCTGATTCGATGTTCTTCTTCACAGTGTGGATGTCCTCTTTACGATAGATGTATTTGGTCACGGATGTCTTTGTAGTTCTCAGGTTTGCTGTCCTTGTGAAGATCTGCGTAGTCAGCAACAAGTGAGATGTTCGATGTACCCGTGCTTGTCAACTTCTGACTTGTGTTGCTTTGATGCACCAGCGCTTGTCACCTTCTGACTTGTGTCAGGAACAAATTTTTAAATGTCTATCATATATGATTATTTTCTCTTCTTCTTTTCTTTTATGATTTTAATAAAGATGATTATTATAGGTAACCAAAAATAAAAGTTCATGATTAAGTCTTTGTGCTTTCATTCATTCGTCGTCATCAGTTTCTAGATTTGGTATTGATTGCAAATCAAATGTTGTGTCTTCTTCCTTCATTGATGCTTTTCCATTATCATAATTTTACAGATGATTTTTCTAAGTGATTGAGATTGGGATAATCATTTGGGTGTAAAATCTGATTGTTTACTGGTTCTTGGTCTACTTCTGCTTCTGATTCATGCTCTGATTGTTGTTCTGTTTGTTGCTCTGTTTTTATGGTCTTACGTATAGATTTTGGATTTACTGAGGACTTGCTTGATTGTTCAGTTGGTGCTAATTGATCTTTGTTTTGCATAGTTTCTGGGTCTTGTGGTCGTTGTTGTAGGGACATGTCTTTAGCTGGCTTGACATGGGTGACATGGAATCACGGATCTTTCCCTTCAATTTTGATTGCACTTGGAGTTGTTCATATTATTTGGAAAGGTACAAGCCATTTGGGTTCTAACACAGTCTTCCTAGCGAAGTTTCTGGTGTAAACATAATCTCAGGGCTGGAAGTTGTGTAGATCAAAATCAAAAGGTACTCTTTGATGTATCAAGCCTAATTTGTGAAGTTGATTTAATCATTGCTTGAGCAATTTGATATATTCATATAGCTTGCATTCCATACCTAGGTGTGATAATTTGTGAATGCTTTGAGGTGCTTTGTCATGGAATGGTGGATGTCCATACAGCATTTCAAATGGTGAAATATGTGTGATGCTGCTGGGTTGGCTTCTTAGGTGGAATAGTGCTAATGGCAATGCATCAGGCCATTTCATATGAGATTCTGCACATAATTTTGCTATAAGATTTTTTAGACTTTTATTCACTCGTTCAATCTGCCCACTAGATTGCGGCCTAAATATTGAGTGTAGATGTCTCTTAATTCCTAATGTTTCATAAACTGTAGCTAGAATCTTATTTGCGAAATGGGACCCAGAATCTGATGCAATATATAATGGTATAGAGAATCTAGGTATTAATTCTCTTAGTAAGATTTTCACAACAAAAGCTGAGGTGTTACGCTTTGCTGGAAAAGCTTCTGGCCATTTAGTTAATCTATCCACTATTACTAAAGCATATCTATAACCATTACTCCTTGGCATTGTGATGTAATCAATTTGTAAGCATTCAAATGGTGTGTACACTAAAGGTTTTCCTCCCAGACTATGAACTTTTGTGATTGTCTGGTTGTAATGCATACAAATTTTGCACCCCTGTGAAATTCTCATAGCAACTTCATATATGCCCCTTGCATTCCAATACCTATTTATAGAATCTGCCATGCCCAGAGTTCCATAATGCCCTTTCTGGTGTAGTGCATTGCAAAATGTGTAATATAAGGATTTAGGTAACATCGGTTTTCCATTTGCTCCTAACCAAACTCCGTTAACAAGGTATGCACCGTGATGTTTCTTCCAATCCTTCACTTCCTTTGGGGAGTATGCAATTTTTAGATCTTCTTCCTCCACCAAAGATAAGTTCAGAATTGTCAGAGGTCCATATCTTGCTGCATATCTGGCAGTCACGTTGGCTAGTTTGTTCCCTAATTTGATTGGTCATTGGGTTTTTGTATGAGCTTTGCAATGGATGACTGACACTTGGGCTGGTAATTGGATTGCATCCAACAACTGATTCATTAAATTGCCATACGCTATTTGTTTGCCATTTGATGTAATGAAACCTCGATTTTTCCAAATTATGGCAGAATGATGGACGCTCGAAAAAGCATAACGAGAATCAGTAAAAATGTTAGCTTTGAGATTTTCTGCAATTTTTAGAGCGTAGATTAGGCCCATTAATTCTACTCCTTGAGTACTCGTGGTAGATGGTAATGATGAGTACCAAAGGGTTTCAGAGGCTGTCACTACGGCTGCTCCGGTATATCTCTGATTGCCTACTACATATGACGATCCATCTGTGAATAAGGTAATATCAGGGTCTTTCATTGGCTTATCGTCTAAATCAGGTCTTGTTTTATGCATGATGTTAAGTGCATCTTCACAGATGTGTAGACTTTCTCCTTCCAGAGGTAAATCTGGAATCAGAGTTGTAGGATTTAAGTTTCTGCACTGGTGAAAAGTTATATTTTCACTAGCCAACAGAATCGCTTGGTATCTTGATAATCTCTGAGAAGTGAATGCCTGTAAGTTGGTGTTTCTTAAAGTAGATTCGACTTGGTGTTGGGAAAATACTTTCAGTTCACTCCCTAATACCAAGGATGAAGTTTTTCTAATCATGATGGCTACAGCAGCTATGGCTTTTAAACAACTAGGCATACCACAAATCACTGAATCTAACTTAGAGCTGTAGTAAGCAACTGGTCTAAGTCTATTTCCAAATGTTTGTGTGAGAACACTGGAGGCTATCCCTTTGTCTTCATGCACATATAGTAGGAATGGTTAGTCATGATCAGGGATACCTAGGGCTGGAGCTGATAGAGTAAGTGATTTCAATTTCTCTAATGCATGGATATGTTCTTTATTCAGCTTTAAGGGTTCTGGAACTTCCTTCTTGGTTAGCTCTATCAGAGGTCTTGCGATGTAATCATAACCTGGAATCCAGTTTCTACAGAAGCTCGTTATTCCTATGATTGCCCTGAGTTGCTTTTTGGTCTTAGGCAAACTCAAATTTTGTATATCTTGTGTTCTCTTTTTGGAAATTCTTCTGGAGCCTTTCTCTAGGATGAATCCTAAATAATTTACTTTTTCCTTCACGAATTGAAGTTTCGATTTGGAAATTTTATGGCCCCTTTTGCCTAGCTCTTTGATCAAGTGTACGCTATCAGTGTAACAGACTTCAGCAGATGGTGACATTAGCAGGATGTCATCAACATAATGTACCATTTTGCTGTCAAGGAATGTTATCGACTCAAGGTCTCTCTGCAGAATTTGGCAAAAGAGTGAAGCTGAATCTGCAAATCCCTGGGGCAAACGCGTCCAGAAGACAGATTTACCCTCCCAGGAGAAAGCGAACAGCTTCTGGCTGTCTCTGTGCAGGGGAACAGAGAAGTACACAGAGCTCAGGTCTAGAACAGTAAACCAAGCAGCTTCAGGTGGAATGGCTGCAATGATTTGTGATGGACTTGGTACCATGGCATAGGTCTTTTGCACATGGTCGTTTATTGCTCTCAGATCTTGAACTAAATGCCATTGAGTCTTTCCATCAGGAGATAATTTTGCTTTCTTTATTGGCATGATTGGTGTATTGTATTGTGAAAATCCATATTTTAATATATCCTGCTCCAATAAACTCTCTATGATGGGTTTCTCTCCTTCTATCGCTTCTTGACTAAGTCTGAACTGAGGAATTCTTGGAGGTAAGTCTTCTTTCACCTCTATCTTTACTGGTTCCGCTGACAATATCCTGCCCACCTCATTTGAATTTTCAGCCCACACATAATCTGGAATATCATCTAGAACCTCATAGATGTTATCAGTTGATTGGTATGGTGGTTCCTCAGTACATGTGTCTAAAAATAAAATGGGATGGTGTTTCAGAGATCTCTTAGGTATGTGTAAATAAATTTGCCCATCCGGTTGACATTGGATGGTTGCAGCCAATTTGCATAGAAGATCTCTTCCCACGAGGTTTGAAGGACATGATGGCATCAATAGGAAGGTGTGTTCAAGAGTCAGAGGTCCAAATTTTAACATTTTAACTTTTAGCTTTGGGACTTGTTGTGCTACCCCAGAAGCTCCTCTTACTCTTAAACTGCCTTGAAATTGACATCCTTCAGGTGGTTCTCGTAGTACGGAACAAGTTGCCCCCGTGTCCAGTAATCCCTCATAGTGTACTCCCCCGATTTCTAGAGTAACTAAGGGTTCTCCACTATCATTGGACTTCACTGGCACTAAGGGTAATAAAGAATCCTCAGTATTTTGTGTACACTTGTCATTGATTCTTTTTTGCGTATGGTCTTTTGTCTCTAAACCCAAACTTCCTATAGCACCATTAGGCAAGTTCAGTTAAGAATCAGGATTACAGAAAGCAGGCTTAAAGAGCATACTCTCATTGAGAGCTTGTAAGTCATTGTCACTATTGCAAATTCCGTGTTGGCTTTCATTAAGGGCTTCAGAAATGGAAGTTTGATTTGTTTTATCTTCCACTCTGCTCTTTAAAGAATTTTCAAGCCTCAAATCAGCAATCTCTCCTTCAGTAGTCTCCGGGATTGTATGATAGTTAGATTGTGTTCCCTTCAATACTTCAGGTTCAATTACTGATTCAAAAGCTGACTGTTGTTCCCTATTTTGCCCTACTGTTTTTGTGTCTGACATTAGATGATTTTTATTTTTATCAATCACAGTAACAGTCTCGATGTTATGTTCAGCCACACTGATTGTAGAAGAAGGCAACTGTTCCCTATCTCTTCCCCAAAGTTTAGGATGAAATTCTGTAGCTAAGGGGTTGAGAAAGGTGGATTTTGACTTTCCTACATAGCTGCTATCATCTTTTAAATCAGTGGGTCGTTTCTTTAAAATCAAGTTCTTGCCAACCTCTAGACTTTTTTGCTCTTTAACCTCTAACTGTGACCTTGTGTCTAAAGCAATTGCATGGGAAAGAACTGTTGCATCTAATTCTAAACCCGTTTGCAAATTTTCTTGATGTGATTCTTTGCAATGGTTTGATTCATGCTTCCCACCCAATGTGTGTGATATGGAATGAGAAAGCTGATCCCTTATATAATCATCCTCCTTAATGCCAAAGATTTCTTTGCGCATTTGCATTATGTCTTCCCATTGCTCATTATCTACCACAGACCTATGTGTATCCTCTGTGTAGATTACTTTAGACACCTTTTCTATTTTGCCTCGATTTCTCATTTTGCTTCCCTCAATTCTCTTAGACTCTGCCACACCCAACTTACACTGATTGATAGGTTTTAAATTAGAAATCTCGATTCATAATGATTTTTTCGGTTTCGTGCCCATTTGTATATATCTCTCCATATCATCTAAAGAAGGTGTTTGACTGTACTTTTTGCATGTGTGATTGCAGCAAGTATCCATATGTTTTTCTTGATTATATCTATTTGATTCATTATTTCTAGCCCACTTTGAATTATAAAATGTTTTTCTATTATCTCTTTGATTATTGGGTTTTGAAAAATCAATTTGTTGCTTATATCTACAAAAACGAATCACGTGCCCGATCTTCCCACACAAGTAGCATTGGGGTGCTGATTTTGATTTTGGGGTGCTGTTGGCAGGTTGTCTAAACTGGTTTCTACTCGTTTGAAGAGCAAAATTCTTCACCTCTTCGATTTCTTTCTCCCGTCTCGACTTTTTCAATTGCCTCTTCAAGTCTGCTATGATCTCATCTTTCTCATTGTCAGATTGCCTAGCCATTCTCACTTCTTTCTGTTTGGAATCATGTATATATGCTGCATGATTCCTAATATCCTCCAGTGGTAATGATTCCCACTGCGGACAACTTTGCCTAAAGTAATTTTGTATGGGGATTGAGGTTCCTTTACAAATTGTCTCCTTATATGATCGATTGTATCCTGGGAATGAGTATCTCTAAGTCCTAATATCATTTCAGCAGCTTCAATAACTCTGTCTAGCAAACTGCTCGGGTGATCTTCTTCCCCTTGCCTCAGTTTCTCAAATTTTTGCCATGCATTTGGCCTTTTCGCAAAATTTCTCATTGCTTCAATAAGATCAGCCCTGCATCTTAACAAGTATCTCATGTTGGCGTGTTGAGTGAAATCTAGATCTTGATGTACTAATGGCCATGATTCTAAATTTGGGTTTGTCCTAGATTCGGTCAGGAATTTTTCCTTTTCCGAGGGAGTGTAAAATTCCCCCAAAAGAAATTCGACATCGTCGAAACTAGGGTTAAAAAGTGTGAACACCTGCTTTAATTCTTTTAGACTTTTGTAATGTTTTTCGTAGAATCTGGGAAAACGGTGTTTTAAAACCTCCATATCACTAGGAGTGAATGCCTTATATGTTTTGACATGCACCACCCCCTCTCCAGGTTGCACAATAGTCCTGTCTACTATTGGTAGGACAGAGACCACTGCATTCTGTATTGGTTGATCTTTCTCTGTTTCCTTTTTTTCCCAAAAAATTTTGATTCTACGATTTCAAGTTGTAAGATGGTATGCTTATCGAGTTCATTCCCTTCACGTAATTGCCTCAACACTTGGAACAGTAGTTTTATGTTCTCAACTAGTTCCTTGTTATCATTTTCTTGTTTTGAATCAGATGCCTTATAATAGTTAAACAGATGAGTCAGGACCGCTTTTAAAATTGCCAAAAAATGTCATAGAGCCAGAAAAATTGCCACTGCTGTTGGAATGAAGCATATGCATTCAGCTAAAGTGAATGCAAACCATTTATAATAGTCGTAGATTTCAATTAATTGTTGTATCATGTTTGGTACTTTTACCAGCCAAAATGCACACATTCCCTGCATAAAAGATCAAATAAGCAGCGATAGACTGCTTAATATAAAAATCAATCTTGTGCAATTCATTTTCTTTTCTTTTCTTCAGAAGATAGGTTTCGTGTGACTTGGCTCGCCAGATGTAAAGTGGGTAATTTGAGGAAAGGTGGGGTATAAGGGAGTTTGAAAAGAGGATGTTGGAGACTTGCTATGTGAGTAATCTCAGTTACAGGTAGGCTGGGATTGAAGGAGATTCAGGGTATAATAGGACTGAAGTCAGGAGTGTAACACAGAAGGGAAACAGAGATTTCAGGGAGAAGAGAAATTAAACTAAACAGACAAACACAGCAGGCTTACAGACTGAGACTTAGACTCGAACACAAGCTGAGGGAAATAGACTAGACTGAAATGAACAAACAGGCTCTAGTTAATTTCACAGGAAGGGACCTGTTTTGAAGTAACACCTTCCTTCAAGATGGATGCCCCAGCTTCCCTCTAAGCCCAGAGTATGTTGTCTCTTTCCCTCTTCTTCCCTCTTGATAACTAACAAACAAATTACACTAATAGGGCTGTTGAAACACAAAAGGGTTTATTTTGTTTGAAGGATGTTTGTTAGGAAGGTGGATCAGAGGAAAGCCCTATCAGTTGTCTCAGGAACCTCAGGTGGGGGAAGGGAAGTAAAGATGGAGTCTGAGTAAGGACCTGCCTTTAAACTCAGCTTTACTAAGTGCTATTGCTATCTAAAGGGAATAAATGATGACTGACTAACTATAACTAATGCTGTCAATTAAGTAACTCTTCACAGATTTAACTCCTCTCTAATTACTCTCCTTATTAACTCCACAGACATATAAGGTAAGGGAGGGAAGGCAGGGATGGTATTAGGAAAGGAAGATATAAAGGGTTTATCTAAAATAATAATTTCTTAAGTAAATATATCAAAGCTAGGCTAGAGTTCAATATTAAAGCTAGGTAATCAAAGCTGCTCGGCTGATTCACAACCTCCCTCTACGGAAGATCCAGTCAACTGCCTTTCCTCAAGATTCCAAACCCCTAACAGCTTTTTGGAACTCAGCCAAAGCTAGAAAAAACTATATCATCCCAATTCTGTATACTACAATCATCAATGTGGGGACTTTTTGAAGTATTCATATTTATGTGACTTTTCTTTTTCTTTTTTGTCATTGTAGTCTATGGAGAGAATGAGGAGGAGAAATAATTTGAAAAAAAATCTATGCTCCTAAAAATAATGCCAATAGTGAGAGTCATTGCTCTGTTCTTTGGCTCTTACATTCTCTTTTTCTCTTTTCTCCTTCATTACTATGGACTTTTCCCCTTTCCTCTTTTAAGATTGCTCATCTTTATAATTAGTCTTTATTAATACTTTTTAGTCAGTAGTTGCTCAATAGATTATTACTGAATTGAATTAACTGAGATCTTCAGTCATTCCAATGGCTTTGTTGAGAATAAATTTCCTTCTTCTCTATTCCTCCAGATATTAGAAAGGACTTGGGGCAGATCAATTGTAACATGGCTTCCCCATAGTCAATAGTGAATGCCGAAGCTTTGCCCAAAGAAGTATAAATAAGATTCATTGTGGCAAAATTTGCTAGTCTGTGGTTTACCAAAGCAGAAAATGTTGAAGTTTAATTATACAAATTCAATTTTAATTAGATGTTATTTTTGTCCTGAACAAATAGTATACCACAAATGAAGCTTTCATCAGTTCTGAAGCTGTCTGCAAAGGATAAGTTAGTCGGGAGGCTGAAGTTTCACATTAATTTTTCTCTTTTCAACTGGAAATTGCTTCTTTTCCCTCTCAGGGTGCAAACACACTTATTCCCACTCAATAATGCAATCTGTAAGAACTAGAATATTTCCAAAGTAATGGCATTTGTGCTGAGGATGCTTGTTCCCTAGATACTATTCAATGGTTTGGTTATAAAACAATCTCTTTAGAATGTATAGAGTTGCTGTTGACCTGAATTTCTCCTGAAGCACCAATACCTGAGAAATAAGATTTTTTGTATCTTGGAGTGAGGAGGTATCTGCAGGACTCAGGTGATAAAGCCATGTGTGCTCACTGAAGTTAATAATTTCCATGAACTACATCATACAATTTAACTTTAAAACCTGCCCAGGTTAATGGAATCGACCAATTCTTGGGCTAACATCCATGTACGGGATTCGTGAACATTTGTATTTAACTCTTGGTATGGTAAGAATTTATCATTACTACAATTATTTGTAAGGGCATCTAGGAGGTATAGTGGACAAATCTAGCCTTAGAAACTTGCTAGCAGTATGGCCCAGGGAAGTCATTCCCCTCATTCAGTTCAGTGTCTTTATCTATAAAATGAGTTGGAAGAGGAAATGGCAAACCACTCCAGTATCTCTACCAAGAAAATCTCAACAACATCCTGATTTTTTTCTCCCGTTTGTGGAGTATTCAAGAATTTTCCTTCAGGTATGATGTAGTCTCCTCGCTGAGTTGCTTATAGAGATATGAATGAGTCCAATGTTTCCTTGATTTTTAATGTATATACTGCAATTGGATGATTCTGAGATGCATCTAAGAAACTAATAGGAAGATGGGAGCTGTTGCTGTCTCTGGGAGGATAATATTATGTAGCACTGCTGGAAGATGGAAAGTCTGTCATCCCTTCTTTCTCCACAATGTCTTTCCTCATCTAGGATATCCTGGAAAGTCATATTTGCTCCACACCATTTATACTTGGTTTTGGGGTATCACCTTTTCTTTAAAAATTCCTTAGAGTGGGGTAGAGCCAAGATGGCAGAGAACAGGTTGGAACACAGCTGAATTCTCCCAATATTCTGTTCTAAGCCACTTTAAAATAATGCTTTCATTCAAATTTTGGAGTGTCAGAGCCAACAAAAGGTCAATTCCTCAATTGATAATGGTCAAAGGATTTGAACAGGCAGTTTTCAGAATTAGAAATCAAAGTTATCTGCTTACATGAAAAAATACTCTAAACCAATATTTTAAAAAATTAATTAATTTTTTCTTAAACCTTTACTTGTCAAATTTATTTATTTATTTAGTATACATATATATATATATATTTTTTTTCTCTCTTATTACCATTTATCAATTCATTCTTTGGAAGTGAACATTCACAAGTTATTCTTCAAATATTAAATCTGAGCTATATATAATGTTCTCTTGATACTATTTATTTCATTCTGAATTATCTTAATTATCTTATGTAGTTCTTTCCCATTAAAAAAAATTAACCTATTCATCATTTCTTTTTTTTCCTTTCTTTTTTTTTAAAAACCTTTCATCTTAGAATCAATACTATGTATTGGTTCTAAGGCAGAAGCATGGTAAGAGCTAGGCAATGGGTGTTAAGTGACTTGCCCAGGGTTACACAGCTAGGAAGTGTCAGAAGCCAGATTTGTTCATCATTTCTTATGGTGCAATAGTATTCCGTCACAATCATATACCACAACTTATTTAACCATTCTCCAATTGATGGACATCCCTTCTAGTTCTTCATTACTATAAAGAGAGTTGCTATACATGTTTTGGAACATATGTTTTTTTTCCTTTTTCCCTAATCTCCTTGGGAAATAGGCCCAGCAGTGGTATGGTATTGCTGGGTCCAAGTATATATATGTATATATATATAGTTTTATAACTCTTTGGTAATTCCAGATTGCTCTCCAAAATGGTTGAATCAATTCAAAGTTCCACCAACAATGTATCCATTTTTCTTCCTCCCTTCCAACATTTGTCATTTTACCATTTTGTCATTTTTAGCTCAGAATTATTTCAGTTTGCATTTCTATAATCAGTAGTGATTTAGATCATATTTTTTTAGAGAGATAAATAACATGGTTACATGATTCATGCCCCTACTTTCTCCTTCACCCCCCCCACTTTCCCCCCACTCATAGCCGATGCACTTTTCCACTGGTTGTAACATGTGTCCTTGTTCAAGACCTATTTCCAAATTGTTGTTAGTTGCATTGGTGTGGTAGTTTCGAGTCTACATCCCCAATCATGTCCACCTCAACCCATGCGTTCAAACAGTTGTTTTTCTTTTATGTTTCCTCTCCTGCAGTCCTTCCTCTGAATGTGGGTAGCATTCTTTATCATAAATCCCTCAGAATTACCCTGTGTCATTGCATTGCTGCTGGTACAGAAGTCCATTACATTTGATTTTACCATTAGTATATCAGTCTCTGTGTACAGTGTTCTTCTGGCTCTGCTCTGTTTGCTCTGCATCAGTTCCTGGAGGTCTTTCCAGTTCACATGGAATTCCTCCAGTTTATTATTCCTTTGAGCGCAATAGTATTCCATCACCAGCAGATACCACAGTTTGTTCAGCCATTCCCCAATTGAAGGGCATACCCTCCTTTTCCAGTTCTTTGCCACCACAAAAAGTGCAGCTATAAATATTTTCATACAAGTCTGTTTATCTATGATCTCTTTGGAGTACAAACCCAGCAATGGTATGGCTGGATCAAAGGGCAGGCATTCTTTTATAGCCCTTTGAGCATAGTTCCAAATTGCCAGCCAGAATGGTTAGATCAGTTCACAACTCCACCAGCAATGCATTAATGTCCCAATTTTGCCACATCCCCTCCAGCATTCATTACTCTCCTCTTCTTTCATTTTAGCCAATCTGCTAGGTGTGAGGTGATACCTCAGAGTTGTTTTGATTTGCATTTCTCTAATTATTAGAGATTTAGAGCACTTTCTCATGTGCTTATTGATACTTTTGATTTCTTTACCTGAAAATTGCCTGTTCATGTCTCTTGCCCATGTATCAATTGGGGAATGGCTTGATTTTTTATACAATGGATTTAACTCCTTGTATATTTGAGTAATTAGACCCCTGTCCGAGTTTTTCGTTATAAAGATTTTTTCCCAATTTGTTGTTTCCCTTCTTATTTTGACTACATTCTTTTTGTTTGTACAAAAGCTTTTTAGTTTAATATAATCAAAACCATTTAATTTATATTTTGTAATTTTCTCTAACTCTTGCTTGGTTTTAAAATATTTTGTGTTCACTTAACTTATTTATAGTTTCCCTCTTTATATTCAAGTCATTCACCCATTCTGAATTTATCTTGGTGTAGGGTGTAAGATGTTGATCTAAACCCAATCTCTCCCATATTGTTCTCCAAATTTCCCAGCAGTTTTTGTCAAATAGTGGATTCATGTCCCAAAAGTTGGGCTTTTTGGGTTTATCATACACTGTCTTGCTGATGTCATTTACCCCAAGTCTATTCCATTGATCCTCCTCTCTGTCTCTTAGCCAGTACCATATTGTTTTGATGACTGCTGCTTTATAGTATAGTTTAATATCTGGTACTGCTAGGCCCCCTTCCTTCACATTTTTTTTCATTATTTCCCTTGATATTCTTGACCTTTTGTTATTCCAAATGAACTTTGTTATAGTTTTTCCTAATTCAGTAAAGAAGTTTTTTGGTAATTTGATAGGTATGGTGCTAAATAGGATATTAATTTGGGTAAGATGGCCATTTTTATTATGTTAGCTCGTCCTACCCATGAACAAGTAATGGCTTTCCAATTGTTGAGATCCAGTTTTATTTGTTTGGAAAGTGTTTTGTAGTTGTTTTCATATAATTGCTGTGTTTGTTTTGGTAGATAGATTCCTAAGTATTTTATATTGTCTAGGGTGATTTTAAATGGTGTTTCTCTTTCTACTTCTTGCTGCTCTAGTGTGTTGGAAATGTATAGAAATGCTGTGCATTTATTTTGTATCCTGCCACTTTGCTAAAGTTGTTGATTATTTCTACCAGCTTCTTATTTGATTCTCTAGGATTTTTTAAGTATACCATCATATCATCTGCAAAGAGTGATAGCTTAGTCTCCTCCTTGCCTATTCTGATACCTTCAATTTCTTTTTCTTCTGTAATTGCTACTGCTAGTATTTCTAGTACTATGTTGAATAATAGAGGTGATAATGGGCATCCTTGTTTTACTCCTGATCTTATTGGGAAGGCTTCTAATTTATCCACATTGCATATAATGCTTGTTGATGGTTTTAGGTATATACTCTTTATTATTTTTAGGAAAGGTCCTTCTATTCCTATACTTTTCAGTGTTTTCAATAGGAATGGATGCTGTATTTTGTCAAAGGCTTTTTCAGCATCTATTGAGATGATAATGTGATTTTTGTTTGTTAGACTGTTGATATGGTCAATTATGTGCATGGTTTTCCTAATGTTGAACCATCCTTGCATTCCTGGTATAAATCC
>NC_058135.1:55421237-55438369 GCF_016433145.1 Gracilinanus agilis
CGATTCCACGTACCTTCCACGCTGCACCCTGTTGTGGGGTTCCTCTGTTCGTCTGGACTTGTTTTTATGTCCCCTTGAGGAGTTTTGTGTGTTTCGGTCAGGAGAGGTTAAGAGCTGCTTTTTACTCTGCCGCCATCTTAACCCGGAACCCTAGAACTGAAATTCTGAATAAGTTTAAAACTTTTCTATTGCTGTGAATTCATCACCAAAAAAAGGAATAGAGGTGATTACAAAGGACAGATAAATTGGTTATTTCCCATTCAATGAAATTGAAAAGCTTCTATAAGAACAAAATTAATATAACTAGGATAACAAGTGATTGAGGAAAAAGGTCTTTGGATTAAATATCTCTCACAGGTGTCTGATAGTGAAGATATATGGACAATTCACAGAAATATGAGACCAAAAGCAATTCTCCAAAAATAAAATGTCCAAAGAATATGAACAATTCTCATAATATATATGCAGAATATACGTATGTATATATAATCTCATCTGATCCTGTGTGCTATTGTATTGTATTTCTGAGGAGAGATATCATTGTCCTTGTTTCTTATGGATTAAGAAACTGAAGCTGTGATTTGCTCAGTCACACAGCTTATGTGTTTGAGTTAGGAGAACTTACGTCTTCCCAAGGTAATGTGATTCTCTATCCATTTTGCCATCTTGCTGTCTGTATACTAAGAAGCTAAAAAAATAGAATCATGTCATATATACTAAAATATTCAGAGAAACACTTTTTTTTATTGTTGCAGAGCACTGTGACAAAGTAGATGCTCGTCAACTGGGAAATGGTTAAACAAGTTATCATATGCAAGTAATATAATATGACTTTGTTGCAAAAACCCCAATGAATATGATTAATTCAGAAATTGTATGGGAAGACACATGAACTGGGGAAAAGTAAAAAACAACAAAAATAACATATACAATGACTGCAATAATCAAAGGAATAATAATAAAATGTAGAGAACTAGATGCTGTGAAATTATAATTACCAAGCTTGGCCCCAGAGAAGAGACATGAGAAGACATTTCCTTCCATTTCTACTATGGGTGTAGGAAATTGCATATAATGTCAAACTCATTTATTACATTGGTTAGTTTTACTGAATTTTTTTTATTCTTTGTGTTGTAGCCCTGACACTCAGTCTCCCATATGCACAAATTTGTGTGTTTATTTCTGACTATTTGTTGGTATCTTTTCTGTAACTTAATGTTTTAGAGAGTTGCCTAGAGCAGTCGGGTCAAACAAATAGAATTGGAGCCTCTAAGGATCCCTGTAGGTGCATGATAACTTGGAAAACCATATATTAACATTACCTATGTTTTATTATAGTTTTATTAAATATTTCCCAACGACATTTTAATCTAGTCCAGGCTGATCTCAGGAATGTTGTGGCTGCAGAGCTTCCCTCTATCAGTTTGCCCGGACTAGAGTGATATGATTAATTGACTTGTCCAGGGTTACACAGTCACTATGTGTAAGAAGTGGGAATTGATCCCTGGTCTTTGTGGTTCCAAGGCCAGCTCTCTAGCCATGATGTCTTGAATATTTCTTTTGCCTCTATGGAACACAGGGAAGAAAGATAAGTTTACTATTTCAATCTCTTTCTTTTCTCCTTCTCTCTTTCCTCTCCCTTTCCCCCGCTTTCCATTCTCTGTTTTTCTCTCTGTCTTTTTCTCTTCTCTAGCTCTCACTCACTTTAATGTTTTAATTCAACACTTTTCCTACTGAATTTTTAATTCTCACCTGGTCATGTCCTAGAAATGTTATAATGGATGGAGATTTTTACCATCATTTGCATAGTAGATCACCCCAAAAGAGTTAAATCAAACCTGGGGAAAGTAGCAAAGGGCTCCAGTAAGGATTCTCAGAAATTTCAGAGGTCCCATGTTACATGTGATTTATAGAATCTTATAGTTGGAACTCAGAAGTCATCTATTGTAACCCCATGTGAGACATAAAACTCCTCTAAAACATTATTCAGCCTCCATTAGCAGACCTCCAAATGACAGGGAATTCTTTGCTTCAGGGGGCATCCTGTTGGAGTGAAAGCTGCTTCCTTGTAGAGTCAACCTTCTGATCCTTGTCTGGCCCCTAAAGCCAACAAGAATACACCTATTTTTAACTATCATCCCCTCTCCTTCCCCAATGAAAGTTCTCTAAAAAGTTCTGATTCCCTTTCCACATTTTTGTCATCTGCTTTTGGCCACACTCAATGTCCTTTCCCAAATGTAGTATCCAATACCATCAATATGCTATTTCAGTGCTTTCTAGATATTATGAACTCCATCATTCTAACTATTTAAATTTCAGGGGGATCCATGATTTTATTGATGTCAGAACTCTCTCAATCTAACTGGATCCACTGATAGTCCTGCAAAACCTTACTATAGTCTACCTTTCTGGGCTAATGAAATACTGCTCCCTTTCTTGCACTCTATGGTCTAGCCCAACTGGTCTTCTCCTTCTTCTTGACCAACTTCATTCCATGTCCCATCTTCAAGGGATCTTAGGTTATCCTCCATGCCTTCAATGCTTTTCCTATTCATTTACACCTTGTAGAGTCTCCAATTTCCTTTGAAGGACAGACCAGATGTCACCTCATGTACATGTTCTTTCTGATATCCCCACCATATGTGTGTTTATGCTTCTTCTTTTAATAGAACATAAGTTCTTTGAGGGCAGCAAAGCTTTTATTTTTTTCTTTGCTTTTCCAGGATGTAGCCTAGTGTATGGCATATTAGTTGATTGGTTATTTGGTTAACAAATGCTCCACAGAGTATCCTTTCAAAATGATGGAGCCCTTCTTCTAGTTTACCTTCCCCCATTTAATTTAAGAACTTTGCTTCTTATGGAATTATGTGAGGAGGTTGTATGTAGTTACTTGCATGTTTCCTGTTGACTGTACCATGAGAATGTGAGCTCCTTGAGGGTAGAGACTGTCTTTGTTGTTGTTGACTTCTCTAGCACTTAGCATAGTGCCTGGAACATAGTAGACACTTAACAAATGCTTATTGGCTGACTGACCCACTTCCTTTTTTGATTATACAGATCCTAGATCGTGTTCTTTTTTTTTTTTTTAACCCTTATCTTAAACCCAATACCATGTATTGATTCCAAGACAGAAAAGTAGTAAGGGCTAGGCAATGGGGGTTAAATGACTTGCCCAGGGTCACATAGCTAGAAAGTGTCTGAAGCCAGATTTGAACCTAGGACCTCTCGTCTCTAGGACTGGCTCTCCATCTACTGAGTAACCCAACTGCCCCCGTTAGATCATATTCTTCATGGTGCTTTTTTTTAAAACCTTACCTTCTATCTTAGAATCAAGACTAAGTATCAGTTCCAAAGCAGAAGAGCAGTGAAAGCTAAGCAATTGGGATTATGTGACTTGCCCAGGGTCATACAGCTAGGAAGTGTCTGAGGCTAGATTTAAACCCCAGATCTCCTGTCTCCACAGCTGGCACTGTAGCAGCTGAGTCACTTAGATGATTATGGGTCCATGAACTTTTTTTTTTTAAACTTTTACCTTCCCATCTTAGAATCAATATTGTGTATTAGTTCCAAGGCAGAAGAGTGGTAAGGGCTAGGCAATGGGGTTAAGTGATTTGTCCAGTGTCACATAGCTAGGAAGTGTCTGAATCCAGATTTGAACCCAGGACCTCCCAACTTTAACCCTGGCTTTCTATCTACTGAGCTACCTACCTGTCCCTTTATATGGTACTCCTTACCCAAGTTATCATTAGCAATATATTGCAGCTTATTTACATCCACCTCATGTATGTATATTTAAATTCAGCAAGCATTAAGTACATACTAAATGGTTTTGTTCATTCTTTGTTTTCAGAAAACCAATGACATTATGAGGGTGATATCTTGACTTGCACATGAGTTGATTATAAGTGAGGTTGAGTTGTGCAAAGTCATCAGTCTTACACTAAGTATAAGGCACTGAGCTAGGCACTAAAGTTATAAAGATGAAAAAGGAAAAAAAATCCTTTTAACCAATTTGTATTCTACTAGGAGATTATAATGAATGCAAGAGAATAAACATAAAATAATTTTAGTGGGGAAAGACCATTAACAACTATAGGGAACAGGAAAAAATTCTCATGCTCTGGTCCTAGCTCATCTTGGTCTATTCCACCTCTACAGTGGGTCTTCACCTCCCTGGGATAAGTCCACTCTGAGACCAACTCAGTGAAGGATGAATCTTTGCTAGAACCTCCATATCACAAGCTTAATGATATTTTAAAAATTGGAATTAGAATAAGTTCAAAGAATTAAGGAAAAATAGACATACGTACTTATACATAAGTGGTGGACTTGCTCAGGGTCACAGAAGCAGAATAATATTATCTAACATTTATATAGTAATTTAAGGCTTGCAAAGCATGTTACAAACATTATATCATTTGTTCCTCACAGAAATCTTATAGATGGTAGATGTGATTAATATCTACACTTTACAGATGAGGAGGCTGAGGCTAAGAAAGGTTAAGTGACTTTCCCAGAGCATATAGCTAGTGTGAAAATTGTGTCAAAGGTCTTAGGACAGCTTTAAGTCTAATAGCCACTAATAATAATAGTTATTATTAAGTCTTTAATGTCTTAGACCTAGAGCTGCCTTAACACCTTTGGGACACTCTATCAAAGGCAGAACTTGAACTCTAGTCTTCCTGATTTTAAGAAGAAACCTGGCACATACTAGGAGCTTCATAAATTCTTTCCAATTGATGTGATTGTGGGACAATCTTTCATTGCCTCTCAAGTTTTCATTTGAATTAAGTTGCCTTAATGTTATTTAGATTGCACTCTGAAAATTCCTCAGGTGACATTTTTAATTGCATCACTGAATAAACTATCTCCTAGATAGCTATTGACCAGAAAGGGAGATGAGGGGAAGTAGGGAAAGGTCAGGAAACCTAGTTGTAAGCATTGGAAATAAAATATCCCTTTTTACCCATGGAGGATGTCAATGAAGAGTTAAATGAAGTTCTATCCATTCAGGCTATCTCCAGATCTATCAAAAGATCTCTATAATCTCCTTCTCTATATCAAGTCCCTCTCCGATCTTGCTCTTTCACTCCATCTGAATTCTTTGGAGATTATAGTGCTGAGAATTTAGAGGTGAATTTAAATAATGCATTTTGGTTGTTCTGTGAATCTGTGTGATATATGTTGTCCCAATTCTGAACTTGAATTTAAAAGGGTAAGAGTGCCCAGAATGTCCCAGAATACACTTTGCTGGAGGTGTAAAGTCATAAATTAGCAGTAAGCACACTCAAGAGAAATACTGTAATTAGTTGAGGGATTTCCATGCTATATGATCTGGCCTTTTTTGACCAGATGTTACGAAATCTGTCTTCTGGAGATTGATGGATATTTTAAAATGTAATTCTCCTTTGGAATAGCATGGGGTCAGAGTCCGTCCTTTTAATTTAGAAAACTATGCAACAAAAAACCCAAAGCGTTTTCTTTCTCTTTGGGCAATTGTATACTTACCTTGAACACATCAATATTGTCTTCTTCTTTGAGTAGTATGGAGAAGAGAGAAGCTGGAAATAAATGAGAAAAGGTGAGCAATGTATATATAAAAAAGCCACCAAAAACAGTTGGTTGGCTTTTTAATAGCTTACATTCCTTAAGGAAAGGAGGTATTGAGGAGAAATGATTTAAGTTCTCCCTTTATGTCACCCAAAGGATACTGCTGAATCTCAGAGTTTAAAGCCATGGAACTATATAGCTATGAACACTTGTATTTTTGCTAGACTTAGACTACTCCAGTGCCAACTTTTGAAACGGGAAATAGGACAAAGTGACCTTTTATAAGCACAAGGAGACCCAAAGATTAATTTTACTTTTCAAGGAGTTAAGGGAAAAAAGTATATGGAATGCAAAAAATATCCAACCCAAAATGAGCAAATAAAGTTACTTACTCAACCTCCTCTTCTTGCCCATGCCTCTCTTTTTTAACTCTTTCACTACTTTCACTAATGAGGTATCCTAAATCACATTTCTCACTAGGAAGAAAGCATTTATTTAGGGCTTTACCATGTGCCAAGCACTTTCCAATTATTCTCTCACTTGATCCTGACAACAACCCTGGGAGGTAAGTGTAAGGTGAGACAAATGATGTCCTTTATAGTTGAGGAAACTGAGGAAGACAGAGAGGTGAAGTGGCTTCTCTAGGATCCCACAGCTAGCAAGTGTCTGAGGCTGGATTTGAAATCAGATCTTCCTAACTCCACACTGGAGTCATTACACCGTCTGGCTATCCTAGCACTAGATGAATGTTTCCTCATCTTATTGATCCTTTCCAGAACCCCTATGACAAGTTCCCTCTTACTTTATGAACTCTTCTTACACAGTCCCTGGCCAGTCCAACACCTACTGAAACAAAGTCAGTTCATTTTTTTAAAACAATTTCAAAACAATTCAATACAAAATTACTCTAATGGAGTGCACAGAAATCTTATCACATCTATTTCCCAATTTCTCCTTTCAGTGTTTCATGGAAGAGATTAAGAAAAGGTTATTTTTCTGCGTGATGGGGGAAACCTCAGAGAGAATCTACTAAAAATCTGGGTTCAGGTGAAGGAGGACAGGTGGCAGAATTCTTCTAGCTGTAGAAGTGGGTTGTGGTGGGACTGTTTAAAGAGCAGAGAGAGCAGAGAGTAAATATGACAAGTTTTAATGGAGGTGATCACCCTTCTCCAGTGTATGATGAGAAACGTGATTCTCACTCTTTAAACACCCAGAGGTGCCTAGGGAGTGTCCTGTCCTTCCTAGTGGCTAGTGAGAAGAGGAAGATCTAAAGATTCCCTCCTATAGGTGTTATATCTGGGAGACAGCAGTAGAGTAGGAAAAAAAAGTAACTAGAAGATCTAGCTTCATAACTTGCAGCTATTTCTTAATGGCTGTGTTACCCTGAGCAAGTCAGCTCTCCTTTCCTGGTTGTCAGCTTTCACATCTCTAAATTGGGAGAGTTGGACTAGGTAACCTCTGAGATTCCTTTTAGTTCTCTAGTCTCTGATCACTCTGATTCCAGCTCTGCCTATTTTTGGCTTTATGATTTGGAGCCAACAAGACTCATGAAGCTACAGCTTCCCCATCTATCAGATGGAGGGGTTTGGAATAGATGACCTCCAAGGTCCCAGCTAGCTCTGAGTCCATGATCTTAGAGTCCAAAGTTCTATAAAGGTGTATCACATTGGAGCTGGGTGGAGTGGCAATGACGAGTGGAGTAGGACTAGAGAATTTGAGATCCTTCAGAGTGATCATACTAATTTCTCAACTTTTCATTAAGGTAGTTCAGCCAGACAAGCATTTGTTTCAAAGGAATGTATAGCTTCAGCTAGGTTGTGCAATGGATAGAATGCCAGACCTGAAAGTCAGAAAGACTCATCTTCCTGAGTTCAAGTTGTGTGACCTTGGGCAAGTCACTTAACTCTGTAAAATGAACTGGAGGAAGAAATGGCAAACCACCTTTTCAGGGTATTTTCCAAGAGAACCCCAAATGGGACCAGAAGAGTCAAATACAATTGAAACATGACTGGACAACAACAAAATTAGTTTTAGCCCGTTGGTAAGACCAAATTGTGGTACCAGAGAAAATGAGAGGGTTGATTACATGGTCTTTCCTCACAAGTGCCCATAAGAATGCACATGAAGCAAAGATAAAGACAATGATATGACGTTAACCTACTGAATTTACCCCATGTTTATATTTAATAGACCTTACATTCTCACATTCATGTGCTAGTACAGTCAGTCAATAAATGTTTAATAGGCACATACTATGTGCTAGACACTGTTTTGTATTTGGTTTAAATAACTAAAGCCTAAAAATTAAAAAAAATACATAAATCTATTGACTGACATGAATTCATCCTAAATGATTAAGGTGATGGTGCTGACAGTCATCTTCTCAAGCCCAAGGACTATCTTTCGCTTCTTTTGATATTCCCACTTATCGCATTGCCTGGCACATAGTAGGTATTTAATAAATTTTCACTGCCTGCCTGAATGAATGAATAAATCATTTCCTTGGAGAAGATTTTGTGGTCTGGGGGATTTTGCCAGTAGGAATGTGCTATTAAAAATTATCAACCTTACCTTTTTTCTGTTCTATATTCTAATGTATTCTGCACTTTATTCCAATATTGTCAGGGTTTGGGGTTTTATGGTTTTTTTTTTTGACTAAGCTAAGAAAATTCTAGTAGGCTATTGTGTTACTTTATGAAAGGTTAATAGTTTTTCAATCTTGCCCATGGCAATGTGCAACAGTGGGAAAAATGGTGAAATTTGAGTCAGAAGACCTGGGTTTGAATCTCAACTTTGTCCCCGACTACCTGTGTGACCTTGAGCCACCTACTCAGGCTCTAGTTTTCCAATTTGTAAGATGAGGAAGTAGAATATAGTGACTTCTGAGGTCCTTTTCACCTGTAAGCCTCTGATCTTTCTGTTATTGAAGATGGTCATGTCTTTCAGCAAAGGTTGGATGAAAACTTATTAGGAATGTTTCAGAGGATGTTATTTTTCTAGATTTGTGTTGAGCTAAATCAGAGGTTCTTGGATTTCATGGAGTCCGTGAACTTGCGTGGGAAAGCACAACATATTTATTTTCACTGACTTCCAAACGAAGTTTATCATTTTCTTCAGTTATGATAAAAACAACAATGACAATAACTGATCATTCTTTTTTCTGATTTGAAAATCTTTAATTAATTAATTAGTTAAGAATATTTTTCCATGGTTCCATGATTCATGTTCTTCCCCTCTCTTCCTTCCAGCCCCCTCCTGTAGCCAATGAGCAATTCCACTGGGTTTTACATGTGTCATTGATCAAGACCTATTTCCATATCATTAATATTTGCATTAGGGTGACCATTTAGAGTCTACATCCCCAATCATATCCCCATTGACTGACTCATGTGATCAAGCAGTTGTTTTTCTTCTGTATAACTGAAAATTCTGAGAAAGTGATTTAGCAGTCTGCCAAAGAGGTCCATGACATAAAATAGATTAAACCCCCCTGTACTGATTTGGTGATTCCAATACTGATCATTTTTGTGCTTGAAAACAAAGGTTTGGTTCTACAACCTTGTCTAAACATTAAATCAATAGATATGTATTAAGCACTCATTGTGTTCCAGGCACTGCATTAAGTGCCAGTGATACAAAAAGAGGCAAAAGACAGTCCTTGCCCACAAGGAGCTTACAACTTACTAACCTCATAAACTTGCAGTCAAAAATAGACAAATAGCTTTATTCCTTTAAAAAAAAATTAATTAGTTTGTTTGTTTATATATATGTATATGTATATACATATATATATATATATATATATATTCCTCGATAATAAAAAATCAAAGAAATAAGGATTTGAAGAAAGGGGTTCTTTGGGTGGAGTGATATGGAGATGCTTTGAGAAATCTACCTGAAGTGAATGCAATGAGAAATACCAAATGAAACTTTCATACGGTTTGCTATTCGTTTAATGTTTAGCATTCTTCAAATGTCAAAGAAGAACTACCCCTTGCAGAACTCCCAATTTTAGTGACATCTCTTTAATGTTACAATTTCTAGGATTTTTCTACTTTTGCAGTCAAAGGGAATGTAACAGAAGGAATTATAAATAGATACAGGAGAATATATCTCATTGCTAGAAAAGGAGAGATTGCATGCATTAGTCAGGAGGCTTCTTTATGTGGGTTCCATTCAGGCCATTCAGCACAGGTCATGCTATAGTCCCTTTAATTGTGTGCTGACATCATGGAAAATGCATGTACAAGCGAGGTGCCACAGCCAAACTTTGTCCCTGTGTCTATGTCACCATGACTCATGATTGCTACAATATCAGTCAACAACAATTTGTACACACTTCCTTTCTAGTTGTTCTTGTCAAAGGAAGCCTATCTAATAAACTTAAGCCAAATTGAAATGAAATTTTTAAGACATCAAACAGTGACAAAGCATGAGTCATCCCAACACCATGTCCGGATGTTGCACTGCTCATTATTAGATAGCTCTCTGGGATCTGCATGGAAAAGAGCTCTCTGTTTTGTCTTTCTCTTCCTGCTCTACTGCTGATTTGGAAAGAGGAGGAAGAAGAGAGTCTTCCTCTCTCTTCTTAATCCAGGACCTTCTCTGTTTCTTTCTCTTTTCTTTCTTGTGTTTTTTTTTTTGTTTGTTTTGAAAGAGAACAGTTAACTCAGTGTCTTCAACCTATCTCAGAGATTGAGGTTTCTGAGGAATTAACTACCGAATGCTTTTCTTGGAGAGGCTTATATTTGTGTCCTGTTTTCTGGGCCAATGCCAGTGTTGTCCCAGTGACAAAATTGGTGGGGAAATGAATTTCTAAGACGATAATCCAAGCAATTGAGTAAATGTCCATTTAATTACTTTCAAATGGAAAAGAAAAAAATAGCTGTCAGAATGTTTAATGACCCAAATGAGAGTTAGTTGTGATGTACTGCTCAGTGATTTATGGCATAGCATGACGGATGCCAAAGTAATAGGATCAGACGGTTTTAATCTGGTCACCCCGTCTTCTATGGAATCATGTCAACATAACATCATTCATGAATATTTTGCAAGCCCAACATACATGACAAAAATGCTCTCAAATGTCAGCCTGGCAGGACGGAAACCATCTATTGAAGTGATTAGTTGATGGTGATTCCTTTTTCACAAGGATAGTCATTTGGGGGAGCTTGTCTGGGGGACTGAATGTGCCTTCCCCTTTGAATTGGCATGCCGAGAAATGCGATTTGGAAGCAACATTCATCTCAGGATATCTAAGCATTCCATAAGGAGTCTCGATTGACATTCTTCCAATCAAGGAAATAATGATGGCAATAAATAATCAGTGCTCGAAGGAAGACTGGATGAGTCAAATGATAAGTTCCCTGTATTCTTGTTCTGCCTCCCACTCCTTTTATTCCAACAGGGTTTAGTTTTCCTGAACACCGATGGCTAGGTTCCTTCCCTTTAGATGGTGTGACATGGCAGCCATGGCTTCATTCTGGCCATTACCAATTCATTCATTAGAGAAGTGACTTTGCCTGCTAGTCAATTCAGGAGTAGCAATTGGTGTTAATCAGTATGAGAGCCTATTCACACAGCTAAGCAGTGCCCTCATTCAGTTCTTCCTTGCATGGACACAACCATTTTACACATATGTAAAAGGTACATAAAGTGGGGGGAAAATAACAGAGGTGCCTAAATGGGGGTTGTATATTTTTTTCTCCTGAGAGCAAAACAGAATTTTTGCAGACTAAATTATAATTTGAAAACAATTTGTCGGGCGGGCAATAGAACACATTGAAACAATAAATTTTTCAAAAGCTTAATGAGAAATCAATTCAATTAGGTACAAAGAGTGTGTGCTATAGAATGGTCAATGGATGAGACTTTTGTTTTTAGCCTTTTAAAAAAGGATCAGTACTTAAAATGAGGTCTGGGAACTTAAACAGAATTCTTATCTTCTGTCTTAGCATAGAGACTAAGAATTGCTTCCAAGGCAGAAGAGTTGGTAAAGGACAGGCAATTGGGATTAAGTGACTTGCCCAGGGTTACACAGCTAGGAAGTGTCTGAGGCCAGATTTGAACTTAGGATCTCCTATCTCCAGAGCTGGTACTGTAGCCACTGAGTCACCTAGCTGCCCCTGGGCCCCTGAACTTTTAAAAATTAATATTTTCATATCTGTATTTCAATATAATTTATTTTCTCTGTAATTCTATATATTTTACTTCATATACTTTACTTGAAAACATTCTTCTGAGAATGGATCCTTGGGCTTCACTAGACTAGAAGGGATTCATGTCACTGAAAAGAATAAGGACCCTTGATTTAAGGACATTTCATAAAATCCTAGATAAAAAGCTAGAAGGAGCTTGGAGGTATGTCATCAAGTTTGCCCCCTTTCTTACTGGTTGAAAGCTTTTGGGCAAATTATGAGATTAGATGAACTGCCCAGGGTCACAGAGTTACACAGTTTATTTGTAAACTGTGATTTTAACAGTTCTTCATGCAATCAAGTCCAGGGATCTTAGGCCAGTATACCCTACTACCTTTCCTAATGGAAGACATCCTCATATACCTATATTGAGAGGGAAGTGGCATAGTATGGCATTCAAGGAGGACCAGGATGGTTCAAGATATGTAGACTGGAACCCAAGTGGAGTTGACTGAGCTCCTAATCATCTAGAAAGAATCACTGTTAATTGATAGGATCAGAAAAGGAGCTGAGGCAAGAGCTGACTCAGATATCTGGGGAGTGAGGCTCTTAATTTACCCATGACCCCCCCCCCCAAATTTCAGACCAGGCAGCTTTGATGAGTCATGTTTTGCCCTAGGGTTGGCAGGCATAGGGATTTAGAAGTATTGCCTTTCCATAGTTGCTGCTGAATTAATGGAAATGAAGGTCTTTTGTATCCTTCCCTCCTCTTTTTTTTGTTCAAAAATAGTTAACAAGGCTTTTTCAATTTCGTTACAAGAGCAGTTTGATGAGAGTCATCTTGGCATAGAGCTTACAAGACTGTCTTTTACACATACTGACTGTGTGACTCTGGACAAGTCACTTAACTAGGGTTTTAGGCAATTTTCTAAGACTAACCTGCAGAGAAAGTGCAATCCTAAATCAGTAGAGTGAATTTCATCATGGAGGAGTTCTTTATAACTATAAAGGCAACAGTTCCAACCCTTGACCTTGTCTCCACAATTTACTGAATCTGAGCCAACTCAGACACCTTTGATATTAGTGGGTAAATCAAAATGTTTAAAAAATTTTTATGTTCAGCAAAAAGTTGCTTATACTATTATTAATAATAATCTTTTTATCCTCTTAAAACACATGTGTATTTTTAGAGAAACATAATCCCTGTGTTTTTCTGATTCCTTTACATATTACTCATCAGAGTGTTCCTGAGTAAAAATTATTTGATATACAAAAAGTATCAAAAAAACGTTTTAAAATGTCTGTTTTTAGCACCAGGAAGCTGTGTTTTTGCTAGTCTTGCAAGAACAGACAGAAGGGATTCAGATAAGTTCCAAACCCAAATCCCTAGGTTGAAGTTAATACTATGCTTAGTTAAATGGAACCTCCATTCCTTCAGTTTATGGTGCCAGTCAATATGTTCGTGGTGGTGCCATTCCATATGTTTTTGGAAGACCTTTATAACCGAGGATAATACCATAAAGCAATAACATTCTTTCTCCCCTTTTAGATCTCTCTTTCCTAATGAGATTAAGCAAGGTAGTGGAGTTGAAAAACAAAAAGCAAAACCCATTTCCCCTTTCACTTATCTTCTTCAGATTTCATAGAAACCTAGGATCATGAAACTTTTGTGGTATGCATGGATGCTATAGTGTCCTTAGCCTAGTATTGGGGAGGGCTTCATGAAGGTTGGAAAACAACAGCACATACTCATGAAGTACAGTGATAAAGAAGAGGATTGATATGTATAATTAGAAAATCTTGAACCCCTGAACTACTTTACCCAGAATCCTTTTCCTTTCATCCCCAAGTTGCATGCTTACATTGTTTGTATATATTGTGTGTAACCCCTCCTTCTTTCTCTCTTTCCCCCTTAGGCAGCTGGGAAAACTGTTTTTCTTTACTGAGTTTTTTTTTTCTTCCCTTGCTTCAAGTTTTTACAAATAAATCTTATTAAATGTGATACTTGGAGTATTTGGATATTAATTTTAATTCTCACAGATAACTCTGAGTAGAACAAGCACACATTTTGTAGGCCAATGGACATTTTTTGGAGCTCCTGAACATTTGGGAACCGATTTCCAATTTTGTTTCAGAAGTTATTTTTCAAAGCTATAAAGATTCTCTATGGCTATGGTGGCAAACCTATGGCACGTGTGCCAGAGGGGGCACTCAGAGTCCTCTGTGTGAACATGCCCACTGTCACCCCAGCACAGAGTTCATAACTAGAAAGTCAGAAGGATGTGGGGCTAGGCTGCTCCCCTCATTCTCTCCACCAATGCCTGAGGACATCACTTGCTCCTCTAAAAGGTTCACCATCACTGCTGTAAGAGCAGACTTACACACAAGTCTGTCTTCCCTTTACCATCCAAACACCTCTCAAAATATATCCATATTACACTACTCTATGGCAATCTTTCTCAATGGCTCTATATGTATCTAGTATATTTTTGAAGGGGGGGGCAGCTGGGTGGCTCAGTGGATTGAGAGCCAGGCCTAGAGACTGGAGGTCCTAGGTTCAAGTCCAGCCTCGGACACTTCCAGCTGTGTGACCTTGGGCAAGTCACTTGACCCCTATCGCCCACCCTTACCACTCCTGGGCTAAGGACGGTCCCTAGCCCGGATGAAAAAGGAGGAGGGTTGGGCGTGGGGCTAGCAACCCCACCCTGTAAAAACTACATCTGCTAAAGAAACTGCAACCTAAAGTAGGGGCAGCTGGGCTAGCTCAGTGGGTTGAGAGCCAGACCTAGAGACGGGAGGTCCTAGGTTCAAATCCGGGCTCAGACACTTCCCAGCTGGGTGACCCTGAGCGACCCATTGCCTACTGGTTGTGGCCCTATGCTCCTAGAATGGAGTCCCAGGATAAAAAAAATATTTTTGAAGGGTCAACATGTTGCTGCTCAAACAATATATATATATACATGAATTGGTTTGAATAGAGAAGACCAGAGGACCACCATGAGATCACAATGCTAGAGATTGAAGGCAGCTCAGAAGTGATCTAATCCAACCTCTTAGTTTTATAGATGAGTTAACAAAGGTCCTATGAGGTTAAAGGACTTGCCAGAGGACAGAATTGCAAGTTATCTGACACCAGGTCAGGGAAGAATTAAAAGGAGATATAGTAAGCAGAAAAATAAGGAAGACATAAATGCTCAATAAATAAAATAGAAAAGCTCCAAGAGAGATACATGCTCCCTTTAAAAATGCTCTGAATATCCTTTGACTTCAGATGTCACATCTGTCTTACAGAAATTACAAGAGGAAAACAACAGGCTTTACAAAATCATTTCAAAATAAACACTGTACAACCCTAATGGAAAAACATCTGCAATCTTTAGCTCATTACCACAGTTTTTCATGAAGGTTTACACATAATTATGCATTTTCCTTGGATTTATTATTGTAGCCTGCTGTATTTTAAACCCGTGGTTCATGATAGGAGGCTAGTTTGGACTGATAATGTTGATAAAAGGTTGATAGGTAAGACTCAGAACTCTTTGAAATGAACCAGGAGGAAGACCTTGGAGGAAGAACAAGGAGGAGTAACAGATACAAGGAGGAAACGAGATACAGCTCTGATGGAGCTTTAGGATTAGCTGAGACCATACCTGAAAGTCTTTGGCTTCTTTGGCCAAGTGGGGAGAGAGAGAAGGTATTGACTGCCTGCCAGATGGAAGGAAGGTTGAGGTGACATTTCACATTAGTGGAGGAGTCGAATGATCTGTAAATATAATCTCATTCAAGAAAATGTCTTTCTTCAGGAACTCAGAGGCAGAAGTTTCTCTTCTTCAGGGAAGTAGGCACCTGGACAACAAAGTCTCCGTCTGTCTCTACTACCTGTATTTAAATGTCTTCACATTCCATAGGAGCCAGCTTAGTAGGGAGGAAAGAATCAGAGAAGCAATGGAGGGAGTAACTGGCTGAACTTCTCTTGTGCCTTGCACATAGTAGGGTTTTTAGAAATGCCCACTGCATCGTGTATGATTATTATATTTTTAGTCCTCCAGAATGCTTTGTCATTGTGATCTTAAGCTCGTAGAGGACAGAAACGGTTTCATTTTTGTATATAAGCTGTCAATGATTCATTTTTTAGTGTGTCTGACCCTCTGTGACTTTATTCTGGGTTTTTGGCAAAGACACTGGAGTGGTTTGTCGTTTCCCTCTCCAACTCATTTTATAGATGAGGAAACTGAGGCAAACATGGTTAAATGACTTACCCAGGATTACACAGTCAGTAAATGTTCAAGGTCTGATTTGAACTTAGGATGATAAGCTTCTTGATTCCAGAACTGAAGCTTTAGCTACTGTGCTAAATAAATTATTGTTGGTTGATTTTTTACACCCTCTGATAAGCATATGAAATCTTGAATTAATGAAGAAATCTGACTGAATGAGTTTATGATGAGTATCTTAGAAAGTTTTGAACATCTCATTCATTTATTGCTTATAATTGCTCGTTTTGGCACCTAGAACAAGCAAAATATACAATTATACAAAATATAATCTTGAATATTTATAATATGGAAATGACACACATGCAAGTTCTGTGATTTTTGTTGGTATGAGGATTTGGTTCATCACTACAGATTGTAGGATATTCTGAAGAGTTGTCAAATGCTCAGAGGGTTTAAGTAATTTGCCAATAGTCACACAGCTAGTGCCATAACCTTTGAATCTAGCTCTTCCTGATTGTAAGCTTGGCATTTTGTCCACTAAACCATCTGCCTCTCTATGAACTTATGAGTTGGTGATTCTATATGTAATAAACATCAATCCAGAAAGAAAACAGCAAGATGTGTATTGACTTAAAGTGTCTGATGATATGTGATAGAGAAGACCCAGCAGAGCCTAAGTTAAAAAGTGTTCCTTGTGGATGCTGAGATACTCCATTTCTTCTTGTTCGCAATGATGTTACATACTTTGCATCAAGCCCAAAATGCTACAGAATGCTCTTACAAAAAGATATATTGGGGGCAGCTGGGTAGCTCAGTGGATTGAGAGCCAGGCCTTGAGAAGGGAGGTCCTAGGTTCAAATCTGGCCTCAGACACTTCCCAGCTGTGTGTCCCTGGGCAAGTCACTTGACCCCATTACCTAGCCTTTACCACTCTTCTGCCTTGGAACCAATACACAGTATTGATTCCAAGACTGAAGGTAAGGGTTTTAAAAAAAAAGATCTATGATTATACAAAAGATTTGGACGTGATCATCCACATAAAAAAGATTAAGTGGATGAAGAATGGCTATTGTACAGCTTTTTAACATTCATTAGATGTGTACTCTCTAGAGCTTGTCCAAATATATATATACATATTTTTATATATATTTGGACATATATATTTATTTTATATAAACATAATTTATTATATATAATAAAAATAAAATATTTTATTATAATAAAAATA
>NC_058135.1:55441165-55450682 GCF_016433145.1 Gracilinanus agilis
TTATATATATTTGGACATATATATTTATTTTATATAAACATAATTTATTATATATAATAAAAATAAAATATTTTATTATAATAAAAATATAATAAAACTATTTTATATATATATATATATATATATATATATAACAGTGCAGAAAGAGAATGAGTTGGGCTCAGAGTTAAACAGGAGGACGGGAGTGGGTTGGAATGACTTCAAGGAATTTTAAAACTCTTTTACTGATCTCAAGCTTCTCATGAAACCAAAAGTCCATCTCTTCTACATTAACCTTATAAAACTGTTCATGTTTGAGAGCAAGATACAGAACACAACTGCCTCTGAAGAACTAAAAATGAGTTATCACACACGGTTATGGAGAGGTACAGAGTGGGTGTGACATGTTTCTTGTGCACATTTTTCTTAGGAGAACCAGTTGTTAAACATTTACGACCAGACCCCCAGTGGTAGGTCTGAAATGGCAGACTGATCATCAACCAGAACCCAAGTTTATGTGAGTGACAGCTTGAGTCCAGGGGGAAGGTGGAGGGTGGAGAATAGGCAGCTTGGAACATCTCTAAAGCAAATAGGTGGTTTTCCCAACCAGGTTATCCCTTTCTCTAGTTGCATAACTCTCCCATATTCCCTATCATATATTTCTTCAATACTCTTCTTTATTCCAGTTAATATTAGCATTTCCATATGTGGTTGGTTTGTTGGCTTACATACATCCACCACCCAGTTGCCCATTGCCATGAAGTGGTACTCAGATACAATTAAACTTTTACTCTAGTGGGAGCAGGTTCCCTTCTTCCCTTCAGGATTCTGTCCTCTACTCTTCTTTCTACAACTCTATCCCAGCTCTACCCCTAAGCTCTGCCCCTGACACACTCAGGTATGCCTTATATCCCTAAAGCATCCCTGGTCCGTGGTCTGTCTTTTTCCTTAGAGGAATATTATCCATTGTCAAAGGTCCTTCCTGCTGCAGATTTCTTACCCTTGAACAATTTCTTTCTCTGACTGCCTTGTCCTACGTATGGATCATCTTTTGGCAGTGAATTGCTTTGGACTGATAAACGTTGTTTATAGTTTCAGTGTCAGGTCAGGGATTGGAGTCTGGGAAGGGGAGAACTCGGGAAAGGAATAATCATTTATAGAGTGCCTACTCTGGGATAGGCACTGTGCTAAGCATTTTTCTTTTTATAAATTATATATAAAAATATAAACATTTACCACTTGGTGAGTTAATGAGCCAGAACCACTGAAGTTCTGGCTCATTGACTCACCAAGCGGTAAATTATATTCACTAAAACAGGATGGCTAGAGCATAACTGGGTGCCGGTATACCCCTTCCATGCTCATACGCATATTATGCTCAGAAAATAGCTTCTGGACCTATAGCCTGTATCCTGCTCCTATGATGTGACTCTGTTTCAGGCTTAGTATCTTTCCAAACCTTCTTAAGATACATAGTTGGAAAAAAGCCAGTCTATGAAAATAAGAAAGTGTAATTAATAAAACAGCTCTGACTGGTCTTGTAAATCTCAAGTTTCACTTTCACAGAGTTCCAGATAGTATGAATTATTACAAATTAGTCTTGAATACAGATGAGAGCCTTTATTTGGCTAAATTCAGAACTTAAAACCATGGGCTACAAGTTAAGAATCCCAAACATTAGAACTTCTCATTCCATATGGCTATTTTAAAATTCAAATGCCAAACCATTGCATTGTTTGAAAAATAATTTTATTACAGAGAAATACTTAATTTTAAATATTTTTATGTCAGTAGAGCAGAAGCATCTATTTACCCAGAGGCACTTCAAAATCAAGTTTCCTTTGAATAACAAGAGTAAAACAGAAGGAAAATGAGTCATTCAATTCAAAATGAAAAAAAAATGAAGTTTGGTGAAATTGAAATGGCTGTAAGACTACTCTGTCTTTGATGAAAACAGCAAGTATAGTTCATTGCAGTTAGTATGTGTTTATGAAAGAAATTTGGGCAGATAGGCAGCTCAATGGATAGAGCATTATGCCTGGAGTTAGGAAGACTCATCTGTGTGTGTTCAAATCTGGTCTCAGACACCAAATGTGTGACCCTGAAGAGTCATTTAATGTTGCTTACCTCAGTTTCCTCATCATTAAAATGAGCTGGAGAAAGAAGTGACAAACTATTCTAGTATCTTTGCCAAGAAAACCCCAAATGGGGTCATGAAGAGTCAGAAATGAATGAAATGCCTAAACTACAATATCACCAAAGGAATATACTTCTTCCTCATTCTTGTCTTCTGGAATCAGTAGTGTCCTTTAAAACTCAGCTCAAACACCATCTTTTACAGTGTAGCCTTTCCTCATCATTCCACACTAAATCTCTCCATCTGCCTCTCAATTCAAAATCACCTTTAGTTTAGGTTATAATTATTTCCCATGCACCTAAATATGTATCTATTGTTTCTCCAGCTAGATTGTAGGCTCTATGAGGGCAGGGATTGCTTTTTTTTTTTTGGTTTATTTTAATTCATGTATTTTGCTTTTATATCACAAATAATAAAACAAATAAATAAATGAACAAATGAATGAATATATATATATATGTATATATAGTTGTTGTTCACTTGTTTCAGTTGTGTCTGAAGCTTTGTGACCCTATTTGGGTTTTCTTGACAAAATTTCTGGAGCAGTTTGTCCTTTCCTTCTCCACCTTATTTTACAGATGAGGCAAACAGGGGTAAGTGACTTACCCATAGTCACATAGCTAGTAAGTGTCTGAAGTCAGATATCTTTCCAACTCGAGGCACCAAATCTCTCTATTTAAAAAAATTAACAGAAATCTATTTTCTTTTCCTATTGAAAGAGAAGTAATTTTTTCCTCCTAACAAATATTTATAATCAAGTAAAACAAATTTCCTCAATGACCATATTTATTATCTATGAATATCTATGCTTCAAAGTCTATTTGCAAAAGAGTCTCCTCATTGGTGGAGATCAATTACTCAATGTTCTGAGCTTCAGTTAGGAGTGGAGTTGGTAAGAGCTTGAAAGAAAAAAAAAAACAACCTAGTTTTCTGGCTTCCAGCTTTAAGAGAGAAGAAAAAGTGGTTCTACATCCTCTTCAGGTCCCTGAAGTGGGAGAAAGATTTGATTGAGTTGTATCCAATAACAGGGACTGTTTTTACTTAGTCTTTATATCCATTGTCTAGCAGTATCTGGCATATGAGGAGTTTAATAAATACTTGTGGATTGATTAATATAAAAAGAAAGACATTTTCCAATTGAAGCTTCAATAATTATTTAATATGGAAATACCCTATACAGGCTTCAAAAATATCTTTCTATTTATTATGGGGACTAAAAATTTTTTTTGAGACTTTTCTGCCTATCATGATACAGGTTCATGTTTATTACAAATAAGGTGGTCCTCATTTAGTTAAGTTATAGATCTCCAGTATATGAAAGCCAAATATATTTTCTAAGAGTAGCTACAAAGCCACATGTGGTAATGAGATAACATCATAATCACCAAAAGCGGGGAGCTCATTAGAACTTCTGGAAAATGGTCTTAATGCTCTAGTGGAGTGCTTAATTTGCAGACAATTAACCTGAGACAATAATTCTCTTTATGGAATTGGAAGAGCTGCTCCAGATGCTGATTACATATTGGAACTTGGGTAAATCACTAAATACCCATTGGCTTCAGTGGATTAGACTGGGTGACCTTGGATCCCTTTTAGTCTTGGATCTACCATCCTATGATCTCCCATCCCATTCTTTTGGAATAGATCTTTGGAAGATCTACTGATACCTATATAGACTTATTTTTCCTTAACTACAAAATGGGATTTCATTTCCTTTTCCTCTTACAAAAAAAAACCCAACAAAAAACCCACAACTCATCATTTGATCTATTCATCTGAAATCACATCTGGCAGTATGACAAGCATATATATTTAATATGAGCATTGTGTAGGTCCCACCAGCTAACAGCATAATCTCTTCAATAAGCAGAACAGTCTGGCATCCATAGATCTGGCATCTGAGGTCCTTCCCACAGAGTTCCATTCTGACTTGACTGTCATTCAATGAAAACTCCACTTCTGCTCATTTTAATTGTCTCCTGACCCCTTGGCTCCTTTTCATATTTTCATGTCCCAAATCCTACATCTGTATTGATTCCCTTGCATGACATGGCCTGGACTTGGAATCTCTGGGGTTCCTGGGTTCTATTGGTCTGAGACTTTAATTGCTGGTTGCCATCTCCTGATACTACTCAGTGTTGTAATCAGTCAACTATTTGGCTCGGATTCTCTGCTGATTTCAGTATTTGGACTCTTTTACTCCCATTTCTGTTCACACGCATTGGCCCTTGTCTGCTAGCATCTTGGCTGGCAACCAGTATCATTGATCAGGATGCTGTATCCGTCCCAGATTTGCAGAGGTAAGAGCTGAGATATTTTCCTTAAAAAAAAAATAAAGTCCTCTATGTAAATGTACATGTCTATCTATCAAAAGACCTGTGATTAAATAAGTATGGAGCCTTTTGTTTATATAGATCATGACCCTTTATGCCTAAGTAGATGGCTTCATTTCTATGACCCTATACATATATGTACATATGTAACACATCCCAGAAGTCCTAGTACTTGTGTTTGCATGTATATACACACATACACATGCACACACATATATTTGTAGCCAGTTTCTTGTGGATGCACCTTAGAGTGCGGGAATATGCCCACATAGGCAAATAGGAATCAATATCTTTATAGTACATTTTTTGAATAACTTTACATTTATTGAGGCTAGTTCTCTGTCAATAGATTATTATAAAGCCCATATTTGAATGAAATCTAGCCATCCTCCTAGGGCAAGCCAGATACTACATTCTGTAAGCTTCAAAATTAATATACAATAACTAAATATTATATTTTATAAAGTTTATTAATAATAACTAAAGAAAAAAAGCTAGCTAACCCAGCCCTGGTCATGAGAAAAGAGCGAGAGAGGGAGGAATTACAGAACTACATAAACAATAATGTGAAGATGCAAACGTAGGGGCACAGGGAAAGGGATGCTGGGAGATGAAAGGAATTCTGGGGAATATAGTTCAAAAGGTACAAAATTCCCACTTATACAATTCTACTAGCAGAGCCTTTGCCAATTTCAGGCCATCTCTATGTAATCATGGGGAATCAGAGAAGTATTTTAGTGAAAGCTTTATAGACACGTAGCTAGGTAGCACAGTGTAGAGTATTGGGACTAGAGTCAGGAAGACTACTCATCTTCCTCAGTTCTAATCTGGTCTCAGACACTTTCTAGCTATGTGACCTTGGACAAATCACTTCATCCTGTTTGCCTAAGTTTCTTCATCTGTAAAAAAGCAGGAGAAGGAAATGGCAAACCACTCTAGAATCTCTGCTAAGAAAACCTCAAATGGGGACACAAAGATTTAGGTATAACTGAGAAACAATTGGCATATACATGAAAATAATTAGAACTCACACACCAATATGTGTTGTAGAGAACAAGAATTTAGAGAAATTCTACAAGGAACACTTAGGAACCTATGATTTAAATCATCATATAATGAAGCTCTGATATATACCCAGATCACCGAAGGAGGGGATGACCATGTGGGAGGTAGGAGAAACTTTCTTTTGGGAAAGACCAAATCTACCATGGGACGGGATGGAAAAGGAAAGGAAAAGGAAAGGTTGATGATAATCATTTAAATTATCTTCATGGCCCAAACAGGCTCTTATCATTTATGATATCAGACTGGAACAATTTAGCTCTCTCTTTCCAACATCATGGGGGTTGTGGTGTGGTGGTGGTGCTGGAGAAGATGAGGGTGAAGGTATTATTCACCCAAATATGGGCACTGAACTGAGCTTGGTGGAGGGAAGGGCTACTTTTCCCCCTCTTCCTTTTAGGTCTGATGGCCCTGAGATTTGGGCTTGGAGATTTGGTATATATTGTTTGTCCTTTTCAATTCTAGGTGCAGTCGAGAAAGTCCTCAAACTTGGGAACTCAAAACATGATGTCCTTAGAGTTATAGAGAATGCTAAGTTTAGAATCTAAATGGAATAAGATTTCTTTATATCTGGTGATGTCCTCCAAATATTACTATATATGGATGACATTGTGATAATTGCTTCAAGTCATGGAATATTGCTCTCTTCAATGAGATCCATAATCACCCAATGGAATTTGGCCTGAATATTCATGTGGGATGAACCAGTGGGTGAAAAATAGCTATTGACTGGACTCTGATATGTAGTTGAAAGGAAAATACATAGAGCTTTCCATATATTTTGTACATACACTACTACTGGATAGTGTAAATAGATTTACAGGAAGAAGAAAATGTTCTGGATTGTCTGTGGAAAATTGTGTAATGCTTTTGTCTGACCCTGAATTTTTTCTTAAAACAAGGCTTATAAATATAGGTTTTTATTAATATATTACATATTTTGCATTACCAAGATTTCTTTCTGAATTCCTCCATAAAGAGTTTTTTTAAAAAGAAAAAACAAAAGAGGCAAAAATCAGAAAAGCGAATCAATTCAATGAAAAAGAAATCTTGATATTATATGCAGTGCTCCATATCTGTGGGATCTTCAATTCTCCAAAGAAATAGGGGAGTCCTGTGTTCTGCACTGCACTCCCAGCTGCCAGATGTCCTGTGAGGCTTTGGAATCCTCAGAGTCAGAGATTGTGCAGTTATATGACAAATCTCTACTTTGTCTTCTGACTCACCTGCAATTTTGATTTTTTACAGTTCACAATACTCTATTATTGTCCATAGCCACAGGGATTCACTGGGAAGATATTGTGGTTTGTTTTTTTTAAATAGGTTCCTATGAGCAAACTTTGTAATGGGGATGAGTTGGAGGCCTTTTCCTATAGGACTGGGAATGGAGCAAGGTTTTCTATTGTCACCAGTATTGTATGAGAAATGCTAACAAAAGTAGTGAGAGAAGGGACAAAGTTTGAGGATATCATAATGGGCAAGAAGGTAATAAAATTATCTCTTTTTATAGGTGATATGATAGTATGTATGGAGAATCCTAGAGATTCAACTAAAAATAAATAATTTTGGTAGGCTAACAGGATATAGGACAAACCCACATAAATCATCAGCATTCCCATATCTATATATCTCCAATGGAATTCTATAGGAAGAAATAGAAAGAGATGCTCCATTTAAAATAACCATAGATAGGATAAAATACCTGGGAGTGTACCTGTCAGAACAAACCTAGGAACTACATGAACATAATTATAAAACACTTTTTATACAAATAAGGTCAGATTTAAATATTGGAGAAATATTGGTTATTCATGGGTGGGTAGAGCCAATATAATTAAAACGACAATTCTTCCTAAACAAATCCACTTAAATACCATACAAATTAGATTATGAAAAAATATTGAATTAGAAAAAATAATAACAAAATTCATTTGAGAAAAAGGTCAGGAATTTAAAAGAATTAATTTAAAATGTATAATATTTCATAAAATGTTACATATTTTAATATATAAAATATAAAATAATTAAAGAAATCTGGCCTTAGAAGTACCAGACTTTAAACTGTATTACAAAGCAATAGCTGTCAAAACTATCTGGTACTGGTTAAGAAATAGAAAAGTAGATTAGTGGAACAGAATAGACATACAACAAACAGTAGACAAAGATTAATGTAGTAACCTTATATTTGCCAAAAGTAAAGATCCAAGCTTTTGGAATAAGAATTTGCTATTTGGCAAAAATTGTTGGGAAAACTGGAAAGCAATCTGACTGAAACTCAGTGTAGACCAATGTTTTACATCATTTACCAAGATAAAATAAAAACTGATGCATGACCTAGACATAAAAAGATAGAAGCAAATTAGAAAAATTAATATATTACCTATCAGATTTATTGATTGAAGAAGAATTTATGAATAGATAAAAAATAGAAAACATCTTGAGAAGTAAAATGGATAATTCTGATTACATTAAATTTAAAAAGGGTTTGTACAAACATAACTAAGGTGACCATGATTAGAAGGAAAAAAGAAAATTAGAAAATGTTTACATTTTCTTAGATAGAGGTCTCATATCTTAAATATATAGAGAACTTTGTAAAATTCATAAGAATATGAGCCATTCCCCAACTGATGTAATGTCAAAAGATATGAACAGACTATTTTTGGTATAAAGAAATCAAACCTATATATAGCCTTATGAGAAAATGCTCTAAATCATTACTGATCAGAGAAATGCAAATCAAAACAACTCTGAGATATTATCTCACACCTATCAGAACAACTAACATGATAAAAGTGCAAAATGACAAATGCTTGAGGGGATGTGGAAAAATGGAAACACTGAAACACTGTTGGTGGAACTGTAAATTGGAAAAGCCATTTTGGAGAGTAATCTGGAATTAGGTTTCCTAACATGATTAGGGAAAAAAGGAAAAGAACTGCAAGGAGGTGGAAATTAAGGGGATACCCATCAACTGGAAAATATCTATACAAGTTGTGGCATATGATTCTGAAGGAATACTATTGTGCTGTAAGAAATGACAAGTGGGTTAATTAAGAAAAAAAAACATGAAAAGACCAACATGAAATTATGAAGAGCAAAATGAGCAAAATCAAGAGAACATTATATACAACCACAGAAATGTTTTTTGAAGAATAATTTGCATATGTCTACCTCCAGAGAAAGAACTGATAAATAGAAACAAGCAAGTTTTGTATATGAATATTTTTTTTGATCAAATGATGCCTTTTGTACTATGGGGTGGGGAGGGAGGGTGATGCCTAGGAATTTTAATATAACAAATAAATACATTTTAAAAATTTAAAAATGGGTTCTTACATGAGTAAACTAATTGGCATCACTGAGATTGAACTCATTTTCTTGCTTCTATTTAATTTTGAGGCTACATAATTGTCTATTGGATAAGTGAAAACCTGTTCAAGGTAGATATACTGACAGACTAACTCAGTAGGTTGTTTATACAACTGAACATCATAATCTAGACATTATATTCTTTATCTTATTCATTTATCTATCAACTTATTAATTCATTTGTTTATTCACTTATCTATTTATTCACATAGCCATTTATTCATTCATCTATTTACTCATTCATTTATTATTTTATTGTGCTTGTTGCTGGATTAATCTCTTGTGAATAGCCATGGATTTCATTAAGGAGGCTTACACAAGCACTTATTTCAGGGCTTGAAGCAAATAGCACAATATTATGAGCAAATGGAAACATCTGGAGAACTTTGCCACCATAGGAAATCCTTCTACCATTCACTTCTTTCTCCCATTGGGACTTCCTCTCAGAACTTCCATTTTATGGAAGGGCCTAAGCCCTTCCTACTCCATGTCTCTCCAATCTCTACTTTTGAGTCTTTGGACTTAGCTGCCATGCGCCTAAATGAGTACCATTCTGCTTTTTTATATCTCTTCCGTGTATGTATCTCCTTCTGTTAGAATGTAAGCTCCTTAAGGGTATGGATTATATTCCTTC
>NC_058135.1:55453662-55478230 GCF_016433145.1 Gracilinanus agilis
GCTCCAAGGCAAAAGAGTTGTAAGGGCTAGGCAATGGGGGTTAAGTGACTTGCCCAGGGTCACACAGCTGGGAAGTGTCTGAGGCCAGATTCAAACCTAGAATCACCTGTCTCTAGGCCTGGTTCTCAATCCACTGAGCTACCCAGCTGCCCCCACTATCTTTCTTTTGTTTGTATTTGTGTCTCTGGTGTTTAGTACCAGTAATGGCACACATTAAGCACTTAATAAATGCACAATAAGCACTTAATAAAAAAGGCAATAACCTTTATTAGTTACTCTGCATAGTAAAAATAGTAATAATAAAAAAAGTAATAATACAATGGTAAAAAACCCAATGCTTTGTATGTTGTACTGCTTTAGCCTTCATTTAATAACAAGACTCAAAATATCACTGAATAGAGTTATCTCCATGGCCACATCTGCCAAGGAATCTTTAAAAAATCTTCATTTATTCATGGGGAGCACTTTGGAGAAGGGTCTGCATATTGCGCTACCAAATAAAATATGCCCCACCCCCTTTTTGTAAGCAAACAATTAACACAGCTTCTTGTATTCTGTGTGCCTTTTGGCCAGTTGTGTTACACTGTTTCAGTGGTTCCCAAACTTTTTTGGCCCTTTCCAGAAAAAATATTACTTAGGGCCCCTGGAAATTAATTTTTAAAATTTTAACAGCAATTAATAGGAAAGATAAATGCACCTGTGGCCATCACTGCTCCCCCTGGATCGCTGCAGCACCCAACAGGGGGCGGTAGCGCCCACTTTGGGAATCACTGCTCTATTTATTCTCTATAGAAAAATGTCATTGAGACACATGAGACACATTGAGACGCCCAGTGGAACTGAGTGCTGGCTATGGGAGGGGGTGGGAGGTGGGGAGAGAAAGAACATGAATCATGTAACCATGGAAAATTTTACTTAACTAATCAATTAAATAAAATTTTTAAAAAATTAAAAAAGAAAAGAAAAATATCATTGAATACTTGAGTATTGTTGTTGAATCATCAAGATAGTTCTGGGGAAAAGTTTGGGGGTTAGAAAGTTGAGTTAATGATATTTAGAACAGGTGAATAGGATGGATAAATTGAGGCAATGGAAAGTTGGGTAAACTATTTTGGGCAGAAAGACTTGAGGAAGAGACTGATTTGGATCTAAAGCTTGCTCCTCCATCCTTTTAAAAATTTAGTTATAGGCAAAAGATGTGGCAGGAAGAAAGGTTTTGAGGGCCAAATATGGAAGTGAACAGCTGTTAAGAGATAAACTATGAGATGCTATCAGAAGAGCAGAATGATCCTAAACTGCAATATTGTGAGAAGGCTGAGTGCTAACTCTAGAGAAGAGAGGGATTAAGATCCCTTTTATTTTCCAGCACAGCTGCTTTCTCTCTTTCTTGCAATTAGCTGGGTGTACAAGCTTGTCAGTTTTTTATCTGTTGTTTTCAAATAAGATCACATTTATGTACTATGAAATCCTGCTGGCTGCCAAAAATGCTAAGTTGTATATTTTATTTAAGGCTTCCAAATACAGAATAAATAAAAGAGAAGGAGTTCCCTTTTTTCTAGAGAGATAAAAATTTTAATCTGTGGGAATTGATCAGGGAGTTTAGAGTTGTGAGGACAAAGTGGGAGAAAGGTAGTAAACTGTCAAACATGGCATTTGCATCTTCCTTCCTTCCTTTTTTCCTTCCTTCCTTCTGCTAGGTTTTAAAATTATATATATATATACATATATATATATATATATATGTATATATATACACACACATATATATGAAGATAAATATATTTCTAATTACTTGTAAAAATAATTTTAACATTTAAAAAACATTAAAAAATTCAAGTTCTAAATTCTCTCCCTCCCTTCCCTTTCTCCTTCTTAAGAAGCCAAGCAATTTTATATAGATTATACGTGTGCAATCATGTGAAGCGTATTTCCATATGTTTTGTTGCAAAAGAAAACCCAGAAAGGGGGAAGCAAAACAAGAAGAATAAAGTAAAAAACAAAGTTTGTTTTGATTGGCATTTGGACTTTATCAGTTCTTTCTCTGGAGGCAGATAGCATTTTTCATCATAAGTCCTTCAGAATTGTCTTGGATCATTGTATTACTGAGAATAGCTGTCCGTCATAGCTCATCATCATTGCTGTTGCTGTGTTCTCTGGGTTCTACTCACTTCACTTTGCATCAATTCATGTAAGTCTTCCCAGGTTTTTCTGAAACTGTCCTCATCATTTCTTATAGCATGCTAGTGTTCCAACATAATCATATTCCACAACTTGTTCAGCCATTCTCCAATTGATGGACATCCTTTCACTTTCCAATACTTTGTCACCACAAAAAGAGCTGCTGTAAATATTTTTGTGTATCTAAGTCATTTTCCTTTTCTTCATCTTTTTTTTCTGAATTGCTTTGGGATATAGCCCTAGTAGTGGCATTGCTGAGTCAAAGGGTATACACAATTTTATAGTTCCAATTTGTTCTCCAGAATGGCTGGACCAGTTTGCAACTTCACCTACAGTGCTTGTATCCCAATTGTCCCACATTAGGGTTTAAAAGAAAAACCATTCCCCAAAGAAGGACTGAGCTCTGTAAAAGGGAGAAGGATCTCCTGTTTTCTCAACTCAACTGGCATCTTAGCCTTTCCTGCTCACAAGCGCCCCATGCTACCTACAAAGAAGGAAAAGTATAAGAACTAGCATTTCTTTAGCACCTCTTATGTTCCAGGAATGGTGATACTGTTCAAATATCATCTTATTTGATCTTTATAACAACTCTGGTAAGTATTTCTATTTTACAGTTGAGCAAACTCAAGTTAAGTTGCTTGTCTAAGGTCACATAGTTCGTATAGTTTTAAAATTAATACAGATTAGAACTCAGGCCTTCCTGACTCCAGGTCCATAACTCTATCTGCTGTATCACCTATCTAGCTATCTAAACTAAAAAATGTTTTAAGGGGATCATGAAAAGGGAAATATAAGGAGCTCTAGAGTAATGTCCAAATGCAATTGTATTCTTTCCAAGTTTTCTAAACTGCTTTACTGTTGTGCAATGTAAACCTGGACACCATATTACAAAAAAGATAGGACAGAACCAAGGAGATAGTTTAGAGAAAGATCATAATCCAGGACAACGATTAGTCTTTTCTGTGCATCATTAACTTGATTGGAAAAATAGTAATACTGGCTACTAGACATACAAGTCCTTCTAATTGGGTCATGGAGTACTAATAAACAATCCAATAGGAGTTGGTATTCAGAACATATGAGCCCTGATACAAAGTGATAAAGGTGTGGGATAAGGGAAGAATGTAGATCTAATTCATGCTAGGCGTTTTATAAAATTTCCTTTAATCCTCTGTTAGATATTTTTTATTAACATCTCAATGAATCTTCCTCACAAATGGTACATTTTCCATACACATTTCTGTTTTACTATAGTTTTTATCCTTTGATGAGCATCAAGGTATAGTAACTTCATTTGGTAAAGAGATCAAGGTTTCCATGCATTTGGCCACCTCTTTGTGGTGAGTGTTTTACACAAGTTAAACCTTTCTCAGAATCAGCATGTTTGTGTACAAATTCATGTGTATATATATTGTTTATTTGTTTTGTTTATATTTTGTTTATATTAGATATTGTTTATATTTTTGGGGTCTCTCCCCTATTTTCTCTAATGATCACAAAGTATTAAGAGTCTACAGAAATATTTGTCATACTCTTCCATATGAAAAGGTTTTTTCATCTAAGTGATAATATGTAATAAGTAAAAAGGGCTAAACATAGATGGAATAATTTCTCACATTTATAGGATTTTTTTTCAGAATGGACACTAATGAATACTAAAGGAAAAACTTAATATTGAAAATTTCCCCATATATAGCACATTTATATGGCTATTATTCTTTTCAAGTGGTATAGACTCTTGTCACAAAGATTTAATAGAGATAATAAGGAAGATATTTGGGACTAGAAGTTGCAGCTTTTTTCTTTGTTATTTTTTGGAGGGAGGGTTGTAAAAATCTTACCTGTGATCATTTTGATTCTTCTGAACTTTTTCTTCTTTAAGATGTTTTGAAAATAGATTCCTAGGCACCTTTCAAATTGCATACCCTGCCACATAGATTTCTCTTGGGTAAATTTGGCCAAGTCCAGTCATCATTTCCTATTTTATCTTCTTAAGTGTCATCAGAATAATTTCATTTCATTACCAAGGGTGCTGACATGTTATAGTCAAAAGATAATGGTTTCAGCTATAGAAGAAGAGAAAACCATATAGAAACATTGTCAAACCAACTTGATTTGAGGTTATTCAAAGGTATCCATTCAGTTTTGCCTATAAATGTGCTTGGAATCATCTGATTTAGTTAGATCTTAATCCAAGCTTTCAACAGACCTCTTTTTCCTTCCATCACTTTTTACTCTTCTGTGAGATAACATCTCTCATGATCTTTCACCATCTTCCTCTATAATATTTCACAGTTGATCTTGCACTTAAAACCATTGTTACCCTTGACTTCCAAGTTTCTTCATTTGGCAAAGGGATCAAGATTTCCATTCTTCTTTGGATTCCTCTTTGTGATAAATGCTTTAAATCAGTTAAACTTTCCTGCGGATATATGCGCACACAGATATATCTATATCTATATCTTATATCTATATCTATCTATAATCATCCTTCATCAACTTGATTTTTCCTATATGGATACGTGGGCTAAACTTATTCAAGTGACTTATCTCATTTAAGAAACTCTGCAATGTTTCTGAATTAATACAATCATATAACATCATATAGATATAGATAAATAGATATAGATGTATATATAATATATGTGTACATGTGTAAATATATGTGTCTCTGTGAAAATATGTATGTATATGTGTTCATATACACATAGACTCAAATAAATCTATTATCTCACTGTGGTGGATATTTTCTCTAATGACAGAGATTACTCTTCACCCATATGTGTCTGAGTTTTACTAATATGCTTCCTTAAGTTCATCACTGGAGGACTACCCAAATGGTTAAGGAGCTTTTCACTTTCTCTGGAGATGACAAGGATTACATAAGTCAAAACCTTACCACAAGATTTCATTGGTCCTCTTCTAAAAAGAAGGACAACAATAAAAACAAAATGGAATTCTTTATCTTTTTTGCCATTCACCTTTCATTTCTCCCATCTTTTTCTTTCCTGCATTTCTTTGGTAACCTCTTTTATACTGCTTCTTTTTTGAAATTCCTTTTTGGAAATGTGTTGGAATTTGCTCATGTTCCTCTTGTACCTTTCTGTTGCCCTTTGAATTTTGTTCAATCTTAATTTTTCTGAGTCTGTAGTATTCCATGACTCAGGGCAATATATCCACAATGGAAGAGTTACTGATATTACGAAGTTGTATATTTGTTTCAAGTAGCTAGGGGTATTTAAAAAATTCACTTTTAATTTAATCAAATTTTTAGATTTTATAATTTATATTCATTTAATTTAATTTATAAATTTATATATATATATATAAATAAATGTATAAAATAAATTTAATAATTTAATTCAGTCTAATTTATTTTCTTCCTGTTCAGTTTGGGGCCCAAATTATCCATTTGGAGAGACAATAGTCGTCCTTCATCAACTTGATTTTTCCTATGTGGATATGTGGGCCAAACTCATTCAAGTGATTTATGAATCTCATTTAGGAAGCTCTTCAGTGTTTCTGAATTAATACAATCACATAACATCATCTAGAAATAGGAACATCTGGAGGACTTTTCCAAGTATATCTTCACATAGATGTATATATAAATGTGTCTGCATGTATATTTATGCACATAAATACATTAAAGAATTACTTTCTAATTTTGAATTGATGGTCACTTGGGAAATGAAATAATGACAATAATTATAATCAAATTTTAAGAAAAAAATGTCTCCTTTTGGATCAGGATCAAAGTCTTCTTTGTTTTGGCACTTCTTCATTTACTTAGACTCTACTCCCTAAATTTATGCTCTATAACTAATTATTTTTTCTTCATCTTGGACCATTGCTCTTCTTTGAGGTTTCTTTCTTTAATGAAGTCATCCTTCATTCAAGAGTCCTGACCCTCCCAGGGCTCCTAGACCACCAGCCCAGTGCCCATAGTCAGCATCAAGGAAAGCAAACCCAGTGAAGAAGGGGTTCTGCCATGGCTACCATGGTCACCACCACCAGCTGGCCAACTGTCTTTAAAAAGGCAAGTAGTTTAGTCTAGTCTAAACTAACAAGATATCCTGAGATAGAGACAGGGAATAAGAGAGATCAATCTATCCCCTCCACCACAACCATTTTTGACCACTACTTTCCCTCAAACTCTAGTGGAGATAGTCTAGAACTCTGAACTTAAGGGGGCAGTTGGATGGCTCAGTGGATTGAGAGAAAGGTCCAGAGATGGGAGGTCCTAGGTTCAAATTTGAATTCAATCACTTCCTAGCTGTGTGACCCTGGGCATGTCTCTCAACCCTTATGACCTAGCCTTTACGGCTCTTCTGCCTTGGAACCATTACACAGTATTGATTCTAAGGCAGAAGGAAAGGGTTTAAAAAAAAAAAAAAAAAAAAAAAAAAGGTAAATTGGAAGGGGCAGGGCGGAGCAATCCAGCCTGGGAACATGGGTCAGCTCAAAGACCTCTGGGAAACAGGAAGTGCTTGTGCACAGTACTCCCCTCCTCCTCCACTTGCAAAGATTTTTATGCCACGGAGCCTCCCAAGAACCCACCAAATGAATGGTAATTAGTTTATGAAGTGGTAGAGTGGGGAGATAGCGAAAGGGAGCGTGGATCCCATGGGGGAAGGAGGGAGGCAGAGAGCATTATTCCATGCAGCATGGTCCCCCTGGGGGTGGGACCGCCTTCGAAGTCTCCTTTTTATGAATCTTTTTGAGACAGACCAACTCTCCTCTGTGCCTCCCTGAGGCTAATTCCCAGAGACGCCCAGATCCCCCTAAAGTCGGGAGCCCCTCCCACCATATCCTGCGACTCTGGAGCTGGGCAGGACAGGCTGGGACCGGAAAAGACCGGGATTGGGGGGGGGGGTGCTCTGGTCTCTCACAAGGGTCCGTTGTGGCCTCCAGCTTCCCCTTTAGGATCTTCTTTTCCTACTGAAACGCCCTATCTGAAGGTCTGGGGTGGGGCACCAGGTACCCCCCAGCACCCCCCAAATTCCTAGAGACACCTCAGGTCAAAGAAGGAGAGCATGCTGGCCATGGGGGACAGCCAGAAAAACTGCTTCTAGCCTGCAAGTGCTGTTCATGGCTCAGAATTCAAAGACAAAAGGGGGAGCCTCCAATAGGACAGGAAGTGGCCCGTCTGGGGCCCTCTGATACAGCCTAGAACCACAGCTAGCACTTCTAGATCTCTTTATTGGTAAGACGTTTTCTGTGATCCATCACTGGCCGACTTAGAATCAATACTAAAGAAGGCAGAAGGGTGACCATCCATTGTAAAAATGTTATCATCCTTTCAGGGAGTCTTGATTGCATCAGGATTCTCCTCTGAGTAAGGGATTTTTCTGTGAATTTTTGGGGAGTTGTCTTAGCTGCCTGACTGAAGCAGAGCCTCCACATTTCTTTCTCTCTCTCTCTCTCTCTCTCTCTCTCTCTCTCTCTCTCTCTCTCTCTCTCTCTCTCTAAAGCATTACATTTTTTTTTTAACCCTTGTACTTCAGTGTATTGTCTCATAGGTGGAAGATTGGTAAGTGGGCAATGGGGGTCAAGTGACTTGCCCAGGGTCACACAGCTGGGAAGTGGCTGAGGCCGGGTTTGAACTTAGGACCTCCTGTCTAGGCCTGACTCTCACTCCACTGAGCTACCCAGCTGCCCCCTATAAAGCATTACATTTTAAGTAATGGCTCTCCTTGGGGAATATTTTTTTTTATTTGTGTTTAAAGAAAGTGTACTTTGAAACTTTCAAGGTCCTCTCAATTTCCACTTCACACAGATGGTTCCTGACCAGGAATGGAGAACAACAGAGAGTACCTGAGTTTGCCTATCTGAATGAATAATTTGTTTGCATGGGCAAATTAGGGCCCTCATGCTTCTAAAGAACCTCTTTATTGAGAGAGCAGTGAGGAGCCCAATGGACAGGAAGCAGTAACTCATTCTAGCCGAGAAGGACAGTCTAAGAATCATTTCATGAGTATAAATTGGGGGCCAAGTGGGAGAGTCATTCCCCTCTGAGCCTGTGTGTATGCAGCCTGGCCTGAATTCCAGAATTGGCTGACAGGACCAAGAAGTGCAAAGTGTGGAGTCTTTGGTATATAAATTCCCTTATTCCCCCAAGGAAAATGGTTGAGAAGAAGACATTGCACAAAAGGGTTGAGTGGAAGAATCCCCCTGGATAAAAGTCAAGCTTGAGACTTAGCCAGGGTGGTAAGCAGTTTGATATCGTTTTATCCAGTTTCCTCTGTTTATAGAATGGGAGGGCTGAGATAGGTGGTATAGGCAGCCCTTGCTTTAAGCAGGGGGAACCTCTCATGTATGGAATTGCTTGGAAATTTGGGTTGACAAATCCATAAGAGGAAGCCAGGTAATTGCTGCATTTTGAGGCAGTGTGTGTGTAATTTGTGCCCTGACTAGTCCATGAGATAGCCTTGGCTGGTGAGCCCAAGGTGTGAGTGGCTCATGTGATAGTTTGTAAGATATCTCAGGCTTGAGTCTAAGAGTGAACAAACTAGGGACTGATTCACAAGATATCTCAGGCAGCAGAGTGAGTGAATCAGGGAAAAATTACCTGGAAGAAATCTGGATTGAGCCACTAATGCTAGGTTTGAGTTTGTAGGGTTGAGCCCTGAGTAGTCCATGAACTAAACCTTGGCTGATGGTTTAAAGTGACTAGGAGTGTTAGGTGGCAAGATATCTCAGGGGGCTGAGGGTGAGCAGACTAAAGACTGGGTTAATGAGTAACTAATTCACAAGAGAGTGAGTGAATCAGGAAAATTAACTGGGTCAGAGATACCGTAGGTATTCGTGGGATTCTAATTTTTGCTGATAATTGAACCTTAGAGTATTAAAACTCTAGAGAAGAAAAATATCATGGGACAGAAACAGTCTGCAATAGAGGAGAGACAGCAGCATGACAGGAGAACTCATATTAATTATTGCTGTTTTGTCTGGGCAGGAACAGAAATTGACAGAGAGTAATATTTTGTGGCCTTGATTTGGAATTTCTGACAGCTCAGTCTGTGAAAAATTATATTTGTCCTTCAGTAGGAGAAAGATTAGGAATGATGAGGAGCTGGATTATGCAGCTCTATGCTCTCTGAGGTGGAGACTTCGGTGTTAAACAGTGTGTCCAAAGGGAGAGAGGGGCAGCAACAGCAGCAGTGGCAGAGGCACAGAAGAGAGAGGAGGAGGAGAAGGATTCAGAATTGGGGGGAGAGGTCTCGGATCTGCTTCCCTTCTCCTTCTTTGGTTCCTCCTCCTCTTGTTCCCCAAGTGCCACCTCCTCTTGCTTCTGTTTTTCCAACAGCAGCAACACCTCCACTCCTACTTGAGATTCCTGATCCTTTTGGACTCCTCAGTAGAGAGTCTGAACAGTTAATAGAGGATCAGAGAAATAAAGTCTCTGAGAGCGAACAGAGAGAGGAAGAGATCCCCACTGAATTTGTAAATAGATCTTGGTATGGATCCGATTGAGCCTTTTGGACAAGGTTTTTAAAGACCTATTTTGTAGTGAGTCTGTCCTTGGCATTGCTATTTCCAAGGGCTCTTGGGTTCACAGCCTTATATTTTCTCCATTGCTAGAAGCTTATCAGTATTACACACCTTCTCCATGACATGATGCTTGCACAGGTTCTGGATAATAGCTGATGATTTTGCTCTTGTCTAGTCACCAAAAGAGTGAAGAAAGTCTGTGTTCATTTGCATGCTGTTTAGTGGCGTGTTTTCAGATGCTTTCAATGAGGATGAAAATGTCATTACAGTTGGCTACTGCACTGAATGGTAAATTACCTAAGAAAATCATAAATAGCCTATGTCTATATCTATACCTTTATCCATTTCCTAGTTTTCATAGCTCATTTAAAAGGGCAAGTTGGAGCTATTTTAATTCCATTCTATATCTTCTAGTATTTTTTTTTAATAATTTAATCTTTCTATAAGGAATCAGAAAATCATTATATTATAGATCTGCAATTGCTACAGAAGGCATTTAGTCCAATATTTTCATTAAACAGATGAGAAAATTAAGGCCCAGGGAAGTTGAGTGACTTGCTCAGGGTCACACAGGAAGTAGGAACTTAAACTCAGGTCCTCTGTGTGTTAATTAAATATCTGAGGGACCCCCAAATCAGTCCAATTCCAGAAAGTCTTAAGTAGCCACAGGAGTCACAGAGCCATGTGTTTTAATTTGCCTCTGTTGCAGATGAGATTCCTGACAGGAAGTCAGGGGATGTGACATGTGGGGACTGAGGTGAAACTTAGGCCATTTGAGGTATCTGAGGGGGAAGGTTTAGACTGAGCTTGAAAAGCCAGCATGTGAAGCTCTTGGGGAACTCTTTGCCATTCCTTTGGGCTTGTGATAGGACCCCTGTCTCTCTCAGCCATCTGGCTTATCCATATAGCATCTCTGGCAAGTAAGAGGACCATGCTGGGCTAGAATCTGGGATCTCATGTTGCAGAATCAGCTCAGCTGGGGACTTGCTTTAAGTTAGAAAGACTAGAAACCTTATTTCTCTTTCTTTCTCTTTACTAATAAATACTTATAAATTTAATATAAAATTTCCAAGATTAATTTTATTCATATCATCTGAATGCAGAGCAGAAATTCCTTTTCCTTTTTTAAATTCAAAGATGTTTTATTTTCTAAATTACAAGTAGTAATAATTTTCAACATACATTTTCCAAAATTATAAGATCCAAACCATCTCCTTCCATCCTTTCCCTTCTCCAACTCAGAGATGATAAGCAATTTGATCTGGACCATACATGTGTACTTCCATATTGGTCATTTCAAGAGCACACTCATACAAAACCAAAATCCCAAAATAAAACCGTAAATGCACTGATGTGAAAGATATTTTGCTTTGATCCATATCATTAGACTCCAGAGTTCTTTCTCTGGATGTAGATATCATTCCCCATCATGTCTTTCAGGATTGTCCCAGATCATTTCATTACTGAGAATAGCCAAATTTTCACAGTTGATCATCATACAACATTGTTGTTCCTGTGTACAATGTTCTCCCAGTTCTGCATCATTTCATGCAGATCTTTCTAGCTTTTTCTGAAATCATTTTGCTTATCATTTCTCATAGCATGATAGTATTCCATCACCAACATATACTAAAACCCCTCAGTTTCCAATTCTTTGCTGCCACAAAAAGAGCTGCAGAGAAGATATTCTTAATCTTTTTTAAGTCATGAACTCATTTGGCAATTTGATGAAATCTATGGACCTCTTTTTAGAATAGTTATTTTAAATGCATAAAATAGAATTCAGAAGATTACAAAAATCATTTGGGCCAAAGTACAATTATAACAGTATTTTTAAAAACCTTACCAAATATATGAATTCCTCCTGTAGAACTAGTGTTCCTTAACAAGTCTAATCATACAAAAACAACTGACTTGTGATAACTCTCAAGTCACTAACCAGTTATTTCTTGTTAATTGCTGGTTTTTTGAATGCCCAGTATATCCTGACTCTCTTCTTGAAAAGAGTACTTACATTTTATAGGCATGAAGTTTCTATATGATTTTTTTCTCCATGAATCCTGCTCTATGCCCACCTTTGCATTTAAGTCACTAGATATTAAAATATAAACATGTAAGGATGGAGGTCAGCTGACTAAATCCATCAACACCAGGTCCCATTTAAAGTAAGTAAGTAAAGTAAAACTCTGCAATGTAACAGCTTCTGTATTTGATGAGTAAATGTCTTGTGAGAATAGGTTTTGTATTGCCTTTGGACAGACAATCAAACCACTCTTCCAAGGTGAATTTAGGAGCCATCTTTCTATTCAGTTGCAACTTCTTTTTTTTAATCTTCTAATCTAATTTATCCGGATCCAGCCGGATACAACCGCGAGAGACCCGTGAGTCAGCCACCTGGAAGAACCATAGGGGGAGAGAAGGGAACCGAGGCGCAATAAAGACAAATCAGTCTTAATTGTGACAAGGCTCGTTTATTGTGTGCAGGGAGTGGGTTTATATGCTTCTAGGACTGGGGTAAGGAATTTTCCAGTGGTCTCGGGCCGTTGGTCTCGCCACGCCTATCCCGGATGAAGCTGGATAAGTTTCTATTCCTAACATAAGTTTCGTTTCTTGGGAAATCCTTCACTAAGTTTCGTTTCTATGGTCTCCATGGTTTTTAGGTTTCGATCCTTGGTCTCTAAGTTTCAATCCTTGGTCTCTGACAATTCCCCCTTTCTTTTCATTTAAAGAGGCGATTTTGCCAGGACCGCAGTGACGGCCCCTGTCTTAGGCTACACAGGGGGAGTTACTTGACCATCAAGGGTCAAGGACCTGTGCTAATCCCGTCATTGGGTTACCGCCCTGCCGGTGAAACGGAGACGGTCACTGTCAGGCAAGGTGTGTGGCCGTTCAGTGTCTGTTATTTCTATGTGATGGTATTGGACCATAGGGTACTTAGTGAGGGCCAAGTCAATTCTTGTTTTGATAAATCCGGTCAGGCGTTGGAAAGCCCAAGGGCCAAAGGTGAGAACTAGAAGGAAGATAATAAGGGGGCTAAAATGGTGGGGATCAGGGTGGAAAGCCAAGGGGAACCTTTTAGGAGATTGTTAAACCATCCTTCCCGAGCCTCAGCCTCCCTTTTTCTTAGGGCAAGGCGTTCTGGTAATTTTGCCATAGATTCTCTTACAATGCTGGTATGGTCAGCGTAAAAACAACATTCTTCTTTCAGGGCTGCGCATAGTCCGCCCTCTTTCAAAAAAAGGAGGTCGAGACCGCGCCTATTCTGCAGGACCACTTCTGACAGAGAAGTGAGGGACTGTTCCAAGGCCGTGACAGACTTCTCCAATGCTTCTAAGTCAGATGTCATAGCTATATGGAGAGCGGCCAGATGTTGGGCCTTTAGGAGGGCGGTGGTGCCGGTGCCAATGCCCGCGGCGAGACCACCGACTCCTAGGAGGATAGCTAGAGTAACAAAGGGCTCTCTACGCATTCTAGGGGACGGGGAGAGAAGTGACAGGGCAGTGTCATCCGCTCGGTAAGAGATGTGGGGCCATAATTGAACGAGAATACAGAATTCAGAAGGGGCATCAAAAACCAGGAGGGCGATACATGGGGTGAGTCCAGTGTTGCAGGCCCAAAAAGTATTGTTCGGGGCCTCGAGAAAATATGCGGAGGGTGAAAGAGGGAGGGTAGAGTAAGGCGATGGGAGGATGTGATACAGCGGGCGGATGGCCTAGAAGTGTGTTGGGGTTCAGCGAGATAGCCAAGGCATAAGGAGCTGTCAGGGCCATCTCCCGCGATTCCTGAAAGAAAGCAGAGAGAAGGTTCTCAGGGACAGGCCCTGGAAAGGAGGGGTTAAGGAGGAGGGCAAGGGGGAGGCGAAGAGCCGGGGGCATCGATCGTCTTAATCATTCGAGACGGGACCCAGCGGGCGTTGTTTTCAGTAGAATCAAAAACACAAGCGGAGCCTTTACCCCAAGTGAGGACGGGGTCAGGACCGTGCCAACGCCCAGTTAGGGGGTCACGCCAAAGGACTTTTGCCAGATTGGATGTGGTATGTGGATGCCAGTGGCGATCAGCAGCGGAACGCCCCTCCGCATCCAGTGTGAGGAAGTTAAGAACCAAAAGGGCATGTGCAAGAAGCAGAGTCTGATTGCCACACAATGGGTAAAGGATCTCTTGGGACTTGGGTTTAAAAAGGGTGTTCTTAAGGGTTTGATTTGCTCGTTCAACAATGCCTTGTCCTTGTGGGTTATAAGGGATGCCCGTAACATGTTTTATGCCTAACTGAGAACAGAATTGTTTGAAGGCCTGGCTGGTATAGCCGGGGCCATTATCTGTTTTGAGGGAGAGGGGCTTTCCCATCATGGACATGGCAAGGAACATATGCTTGATAACATGCCTGGTGGCTTCGCCAGATTGTGCAGATGCAAAAAGAAAACCGCTAAACGTGTCGATGGAAACATGGATATACTAAAGTTTAGCGAAAGAAGGGACGTGGGTGACGTCCATTTGCCATAGGTGGCCGGGAAGAAGGTCACGGGGGTTAATCCCTAGATGGGGTTCAGGCAAAAGAGTAACACAAGAAAATTTAGTACAAGAAAAACTGATATTAAACCTTAACATTTGGGTATCTTTGCCAACATACTTCATCTCCAGAAATCATTCTTGGATAAGAATTGATCCTTCTAGGAAGTTTGATTCCTAAGTTGTTTGCAGAGTTGACAAGTGATGTTTCTGTTACAAAATATCCTTTTGCAAAGCTCACATTAATAGGACATCTATAAATACTTGAATTATTATTTTACAAATAAATTTCTTTATCTCCCAGATTCTGGAGGAAATCCAGAAAGTTTTGGGTTATATTTCCAAGCTCAAGATCTAATACTTCAATTGTGGTAAACTAAAGCTGCAAGCTACAAGTCATCTATCACTAACTTCATCTACTTCTCAAAGCATGTTCCCTAACAATTTGATAATTTCCAATTATCTACCTAATAGGTTGTTTGGGGAAATGGAAACTTTAATTGTATAATTTGCCTTATGTGCTGATTATGGGACTTGTCACAAAAAACAAACAGGGAAAACATTTCCTCATATCCCTACAAGACTGATCACTCAGTTATTCTTACATATTTTGGTAATAATTAACATCTCACACTTTAGTCACAAAACCTGAATTAAGGAACAGGAGTGCTGGATTGAGTAGCTTCATAGTAAATATAAAACAGGGCTGTATTATCTCCTGAAACAGATATTAGTTTGAACTCCATAACTTACAAATAACTTTAAATCCTTTAGCAATCTTTCAGTATATAAACAAAATGAATTTCAAAGCATTTACTCTTATTCCTTTCAAACTTCTCTTTAAAACAGAATATAATAGAATCTCCAGTTTAGTTTCCTTTTACTTCAAAACATTGCTACATAGCTGATCAAATACCATCAAGATTATTCTGATTCATCATTTTTTTGTGTCTATTTTGCACTAGAATTCACACCTATTATTTATTTATCCATTAGAAACTCCATCTTTTGAAAATTACCAAATTCTTAGAACCTGTATTATTAAAACCCATGCATAGATTAACCACTTTAAAAATTTCTTTTGTATCATGATTACTTGCTGCTAGTTCTGATAGCACATACATTAAAAGAACATCTCATTTGAAATATCCCAAGTTAAATTCTGGAATAAGTTCTCTAACATTACAACTTTTTTTTTTTTTTCTGTTACCACAATAAATAAATTACATTGTACCATATCAAAAATCATTAGCAATCCTCAACCCTTAAATCAATTCTTACATGAAAAATACTTCTAATTGTGGAGTAAAATCTCCCTTTTGTCTTAAGGCTTAATTTTAAGTTGTCACAGTATATGTTATTTGCTTTATAAATTTCCAAACCATATTTCCTTTGTATTAACTGTCTTTTATTCTCTATAATATCTGCAGTTTCCCTTTTTATTTTAAATTTATGCTCCAATTGTGGTGAATTAGGGAAATCTGAATTTTTGCACAATCATTATTGATGTTATAAAGTTGCTATTAGCTTCTTGTTCATTTTTTCACTTTACAGAGCTAAGCTGGCAAGTCACACTTGATTGGTCACTGTACCTCTCTGAGCCTGTTCACATGAAGCTATTCTACATGTTTATTCTTACCCATAATAATATTTTTTTCTTTAAACAAATTGCATGTTATTCCTTAGATCATGAATTTCTTCTAATACATTGCACATGCTTTTAAAATAATTTTATATCCTAATAAATTACAATGCTGTCCAAATTTTTTATATTCATAATATACTAGATTCCTAATGCAAAAATATTATTTTTGAATTACCAAAATTTGAAACCCTAATGTTAATTATATTTTTACCTATTACTTAATATGATGGTACAGATCTTAGAGTAACAATTTTACATGTTCATATGTTTTCCCTAAATTCAGTTTGATAAGCATTTCTGGTAAGTCTGATCATTCCTACACTGCAAATCCTAATAGATAGCTTTTCAATATAAGTTTTGTGCATTCTTAAATTTAACAGAAATTCCATTTTTAACTAGTAGTCAATGAATTTACACAATACCATCAGTACCTATTTAGTTCCTTAGCAAATATATACTCTAATGGGTAGAGAAAGGTCCATGAGTTTGGGGGAGAATGGGCGACGATTTTTAGCTTCTCATAGCTACTTCCTGCTGAACTGGGGCGGCGTGAATGATTCGCTCTCAACAAATAATTTTCTCATGGACCAGCCTCTGTCTAAAGGGATCTAATTTTGAAATGTAAGCCAATTGCATTGTTCTAATAATCTTTAAGTTAAATTTTTCACTAACATCAGTTTGATTAATGTTAGGTTGAACTCATGGTTGTTTAAAGAAGCTTTTTCACTCTTGGTTAAGCACTGAGCAAGACTGATGGTTTTTATTTATTTTTTGCTAGCTAGGAAAGTTAAGTTGCACTTCTATACTTCTGTACACAACTAAGAATCATTGCTTTCTCTCTCAATAAGTTTTCTTAGATTGCATTTTAGAATCTTTTGTAATTTTCATTAGATATATGTCTCAGTACTTAACCTGTTGATAGAATTTGGTGATGGGATCAAATTTGTCCCTTTTTCTGTCTTTTGATTTCCATGTTCCCTTTCTCATGGCCAGTGAGAAATGGAAGGAGAAACGTTTGACAGATTAGTTTGTTTAACTCTTGCCTTAATAAGAGCAGAGAATAAGATTTCTTTTAACCAATTAAATTATCTTAGAGTTAAAGACATTCAGAAATTACAATGTTATTTTCTGAATTTCTCTAACACCTCCGTCTGTCTTCCCCATTCCTCCGGAATGAATGAAGAAAAGAGAGAGATTTATTTTTTCCCAACCTGTAACCCTCCCATTGTGATCACAGACAAACAACATGTAACACACAGACAGATCATGGACACATTTCCCGGGCATATCACACACACTCTGACAAATATAAAACATAAATTATATAAACTAGATTTTTCTTTTCATCCTGGCAAAAGATCAATTGTTACAATTCATATCTCCATGACTAAAGAAATCTGTGAAAAAGAATGAGTCAGAAAAGGGTTAATTCTTAAGAAGGAGCTGGCTGACATATGATGAATTTTGTTTCTTAATTACCTTTCTTCATGCTTCAATAAGTATCCTAAAATAAATACACTTTTGCTTCTTCACTTTTCTGTGAAGTGGGATTCTGATACCTGCCTGAATAATTCCAGGTATGCCACATTGCTGGAAAGATTGATATAGCTAAGTGAAAATTGCTAAAACTTTTTACATTGTCTGTGGCCATCACCAATTGGACTCCTTCCAAGGGAGAAAGAAAAAAACTATGACAAAACTGGTTTTTCTAGCTGAAGCAAAGAAGCCAGCCGCTTCTAAAAAGGGGGGCAGAGAGGAAAATTTCTGGTCACTTTTAAATTTGCCGTTTAGTCCTAGAGAAAAATACGCTTTTCCTGGTGTCCTTCTAAGAAGGGCCCAGTGCCCTAATGCTTAATTTTGAGTAGGGGTGGGAGCTTGCTCAGGGCTCCATCCCCTTTTCCCCGAAGTCCTCTCAAAAGGATCCGGTGGTCTTAAACAAATTTTTCTTTTTTACCCTAATGCTTCTCTCCCTGAGGCTATTTTTAAATTCCTTAACAAATAGGGCTTCCTTTGAGAGTGTTTTCCCCATTTTTCATTCACGCTGTCGTAACAATCACTTCCCCACGTTCTCGCCAATCTCCTCGCGGAGGTATGGAAACGGATAAACAGATCAAGGGAACGATCAGAGTACCGAAACCCTTGTCATACCAGTCACACACACACTCATTCTGGGGTATTCACTCCAAATTCCAGCCTGATTGCGTATGGGGGATGGGACGACTTACCCTGCCTCAAGGCTGTCTGTTCAGCCTCTACCCTGCTTAAGTCCGCGGCCGCGGGATGCCTCTCAGTCGTCCGGTAAGCTGCGTTCGTCGAGCCACGCGTTGGGCGCCAGAGACCCGTGAGTCAGCCACCTGGAAGAACCATAGGGGGAGAGAAGGGAACCGAGGCGCAATAAAGACAAATCAGTCTTAATTGTGACAAGGCTCGTTTATTGTGTGCAGGGAGTGGGTTTATATGCTTCTAGGACTGGGGTAAGGAATTTTCCAGTGGTCTCGGGCCGTTGGTCTCGCCACGCCTATCCCGGATGAAGCTGGATAAGTTTCTATTCCTAACATAAGTTTCGTTTCTTGGGAAATCCTTCACTAAGTTTCGTTTCTATGGTCTCCATGGTTTTTAGGTTTCGATCCTTGGTCTCTAAGTTTCAATCCTTGGTCTCTGACACTAATTTATATAATTTTCTTCGTCTTTGTGGGGAGAGGAGGGAGGAGAGAACAAGCTCACATAAAAACATAAATGACTATCCTTTGGGTTTAATAATTCAATCAGTTTTGAATTTAACTATGCCTATACTTTTGTGTAGCCACATCTCTCCACCTTGTGCAGAAGAATATGGTGAAAAAGGTCACCAAAAGCTTTTTAATAATTTTACTGAACTATGTCTATGTTTCAGATCTAGAAGTAGAGAAACCTAGTTAAAAAAAAGAAATGATGCAAGTTTGGCATGACCTGTCCTTGATGAAATTATGTTGGCTCTGTGTGATCACCACTTCCTTTTCTAAATGTTCATTAATCATTGCTTTAATAAGATCATCTAGAATTTTGCCAAGAAGCAAAGTGAAGTCCATTACAGATTCCACGTTCTTTCTTCTCTTAAAAAATAAAAACAACAAACTAAATGTTGGCCCTTCTTCATCTCTTCAGCCCTCTTATTCTCACTTCTTTTAGAGTTCACTGACAATGCCTCAAAAGTAATTTCTGACAGTTCTTTCAGGACTCTAGGATATAGTTCCTTTGGGCTGGGTAACTTGAATTTTTCAAGGGCAGCTACTGTTGCTCACATTATTTCCCTACTTACACTGAATTTTTACTTCTCTTTCAGCCTATTTCCCACCCTCTCCCTCGATTTTATTTATTTTTTAAATTAATTTTTATTTTAAAATTCTTTTCGATGTTTATATGACTCATTTTCCTTCCCTCCCCTCTTCCATCCCTCTTCCTAGAGATGACAAGCATGGGGTTGTTATCACTTGATACCTAGTTCCATATTATTCATTTCTAGTATAGAGCAATCTTTTAAAGCCTAAACCCCAAATCACATACCTGTATATACATGTGATAAGTGATATCATATGTTTTGCTTTTGCATTTCTGCTCCAATAGTTCTTTCTCTCAATGTGGTTAGCATTCTTACCCGTAAGTTCTTCAGACGTGTCCTGGCTTGTTACTTTACTACTAGTAACAAGGTCCACTATATTGGATTGTTCCACAATGTTTTATTTTCTGTGTACAATGTTATCCTGGTTCTGCTAATTTCAATTTGCATTAGTTCATTGAGATTCTTCCAGTTCATATAGAAATCCTCCAGATTATCATTCCTTATAGCACAGTACTATTTCATCACCATCATATACTACAATTTGTCCAGCCATTCCCCAATTGAGGGACAACACTTTTATTTTACATATTTTTTTGCCACCACAAAATGTGACTATGAATATTTTTGTACAATTATTTTTCCTTATTATCTCTTTGGGATACAAACCTAGTAGTGATATTGCTGGATCAAAGTGTATGCATTCTTTTAAAGCCCTTTGGGCATAATTCCAAATTGCCTTCCAGAATAGCTGGATTAATTCACAACTCCACCAGCAATACATTAGTGTCTTGATTTTGCCACAACCCCTCCAACATTTATTGTTTTCCTTTACTGTCATATTGGCCAATCTGCTAGGTGTGAGGTATTACCTCAGCATTGTTTTGATTTGCATTTCTCTAATTATGAGAGATTTAGAACACTTTTTCATGTGCTTATTGATAGTTTTGATTTCTATTTTGGAATGACCCTTGACCATTTGTCAATTGGGAAATGACTTGATTTTTTGTAGATTTGACTAAGTTCCTTAAATATTTGGGAAATTAAACTTTTGTCAGAGAGTTTTGTTATAAAAATGTTCTCCCAGTTTGTTGCTTTCCTTCTAATTTTTGTTGCATTTGTTTTGTTTGTACAAAACCTTTGAAATTTGATGTAATTAAAGTCATTCCTTTTACATTTTGCAATGTTCTCTATCTTTTCCTTAGTCTTAAATTCCTTCTTTTCCCCACAGATCTGACAGGTATACTAATCTATGTTCACCTAATTTTTTTACGATTTCACTCTTTATATTTAAGTCATTTACTCATTTTGAATTAATCTTAGTATAGGGTGTGAGATGTTGATCAAAACATAATTTCTCTCATACTGTTTTCTGATTTTCCAGCAGTTTTTGTCAAAGAGTGAGTTCTTGTCCCAAAAGCTGGGATGTTTGGGTTTATTGAACACTGTCTTGCCACTGTCATTTACTCCAAGTCTATTCCATTGATCTGCCCTTCTCTCTCTAAGCCAGTAACATGTTATTTTGATGTTCACTGCTTTATAGTATGGTTTGAGATCTGGTAATGCTAGATCTCCACCATCACATTTTTTTTCCATTAGTCCCCTTGATATTCTTGATCTTTTGTTCTTCTAGATGAACTTTGTAATAATTTTTTCTAATTCTATAAGAAAGTGTTTTGGTAGTTTAATAGGTATAGCACTGAATAACTAAATTAATTTAGGTAGGATTGTCATTTTTATTATATTAGTTCATCCTATCCATGAGCAATTGATGTTTTTCCATTTATTTAGATCTAGTTTTATTTGTGCAAAGAGTATTTTGTAGTTATGTTCATATATTTCCTGAATTTGTCTTGGCAGTTAGATTCCCAGGTATTTTGTCTTGTCTAGAGTAATTTTAAATGGAGTTTCTCTTTCTAACTCTTGCTACTGGGGTTTTTTTGGAAACATATAGGGATACTAATGATTTATGTGGGTTTATTTTGCACCCTTCAACTTTGCTAAAGTTATGGATTATATCTACTAGCTTTTTATTTGATTTTCTTGGATTCTCTAGGTATACCTTCATACCATCTGCAAAGAGTGATAGTTTAGTTTCCTCATTGCCTACTTTGATCCCTTCAATTTCTTTTTCTTCTCTAGATCTGATAGAGGAAGGTTGAAGTCTCCCACTAGTATAGTTTTACTACCCATTTCCTCCTTAAGCTCCAATAGTTTCTCCTTTAAAAATCTGGATTCTATACCATTTGGCGCATACATGTTGAGTACTGATATTTCTTCATTGTCTATACTGCCTTTTATCAGGATGTAATTACCTTCTTTATCTCTTTTAATCAGATCTACTTTTACTTTGGCTTTGTCAGATATCATGATTACAACTCCTGCCTTCTTTTTCTCAGTTGATGCCCAATAAATTCTGCTCCAGCTTCTTACCTTTACCCTTTGTGTGTCTGCCTGCCTCATGTGTGCTTCTTCTGGACAACATATGGTAGGATTTTGGTTTTTAATTCACTCTGCTATCTGCTTCCATTTTTATGGGTGAGTTCATCTCATTCACATTCAGAATTATGATTACCACCTATATAATCCCCATCATTTTGATTTCCTCTTTTAAATCTGCCCTTTCTTCTTTCAGTATTTCCTTCCCCACCAGTATTTTGCTTTTAATCAGTCAGCCTTTTCCCCACCCATATTTTACTTTCCTTTCCAACCCTTCTCTTCCTATTTTCCTTCTATTTCTCTTTAGGATCTTTTGGTAACCCCACTCCCCCCAACCCCTCAACTTTTCCCTCCCTTTTAATATTCTCCCTCCTCTCACTCCCACTCCTTATTCCCTTTCAACTTCTCTATAGGGTAAAATAGAATTCTATACCCCAATGAATCTGGATGTTCTCTCTCAGAACTGATTCCATTGAGAGTAAAGTTTAATTATTACTTGTCACCACTCTCTTCCTTCTTTTCTTATAATAATATTCCCTCCACCTTACTTAATGCATCTCTTTATGTGATATAATTTATTCTATTTTACCTCTTCCTTCAAATTTCTCTTAGTATAATCCTTTTTTCCCTCTAATTTTTTTACATATTATCCTAAACTGCTTAATAACCACAACCTCTGCCTAAATATATTTCTTCTATCTAATATGATAATGAAAACAATTTTTAAGAGTTACAGATATCATTTTTCAATATGGAAATATAATCAATTTGACCTTATTGAAGTCCTAACATTTTTTTTCTCTTTCTTGTTTACCTTTTTATGGTTCTCTTGAATTTTGTATTTGTACATCAGTTTTTCCATTTGGTTCTGGTCTTTTCTATAGGAATGCTTGGAATTTTTCTATTTTATTAAATGTCCATACTTTCCACTGAAAGTATATAGTCAGTTTTGATGGGTAGGTGATTCTTGGTTGTAGACCCAGCTCTCTTGCATTCCTGAATATCATATTTACAATCCTTGTGGTCCTTTTGTTTGGAAGCTGCCATATCTTGTGTAATCCTGACTGGTGTTCCTTGATATCTGAATTGTTTCATTCTTGCTGTTTGCAGGATTTTTTCCTTGGCCTAGAAGCTCTTGAATTTGGCTATAACATTCCTGGGAGTTGTCTTTTGGGTATTTAATGTAGGGGGTGATCTGTGGATTCTTTCAATGTCTATTTTGCCCCCTTGTTCAAGAATACCAGGGCAGTTTTTTTGGATAATTTCATGTAACATTATGCCTAGGATTTTTTTTTCTTGTTGTTGTTGTTGTTGTTCCAGACCTCAGATAGTCCAGTAATTCTCAAATTGTCTCTCCTGGATCTGTTTTCCAGGTCAGTTGTCTTTTCTTTCTTTTATAAAAATACTCTTACTTTCCTTCTTAGAATCAATACCATGTATTGGTTCCAAGACAGAAGAATGGTAAAGACTAGGCAATGGAGATTAAGTGAATTGCCCAGGGTTGTACAATTAAGAAGTGTCTGAGGCCAGATTTGAACCTAGGACCTCCAATTTCTAGGTCTGGCTCTTAATCCAATGAGTCACCCAGCTGCCCCCATCAATTTTCTTTTCAATGAGATATTTCATGTTTCCTTCTACCTTTTCATTCTTTTGATTTTGCTTTATTATTTCTTGCTGTCTCATGAGATCATTAGCTTCTACTTGCCCAATTCTAGTCTTTAAAGACTAATTTTCAGCTATGATCTTTTGATTTCCCTTTTTGGTTTGGTGCCTCCTGCTTTTTATGCCTTCTAGTAGATCAATTCTGTTCTCTAATTTGCTTATTAACTCATTTGATTATGGGGCCGCTTTTTCCATTTGGGCAATTTTGTCTCTTAAGCTGTTATTTTTTTTTTTGTATTATTTTCATTTCTTTTTCCCACTTTTCTTCCCATTTTTCTTTTATCTTTCTTACTTTGTTCTTGAATTCCTTTTTGAGTTCTTCCAGAGCTTGTGACCAATTTCCAATATTTGGGGGGAGTGTGCATGTGTTTGTTTCTCACTCTGCTGTTGCTTCTGTATTTGCTTTTTTTCTCCATAGAAATTTTCTAGAGTCAAGAGCTTTTTTTGTTATTGTTTACTCCTTTTCCCACTGGAGGTTTGGGATGGTAGTCATTGCTATCTTGCTTTCAGTCTTATAGCACTATGTCTTGGGATTATCCTCCCTTCCCTGTCAGAAGCCTGAGTGAGGATAGATAGATTTGTGGTGTTTTTTGTGTCGTGCGCTTCAGAGAGTTTTTCCCTGAGGTTGCCTTCCTCAACTGCTGCTGCTACTGCTGCTGCTACAGCTCTGAGCCCCACCTCCTATGGTTGATATTTTTTTTATATCCTTTGTTATCTTATATTAATGTATAATTTAATGTGATATATGGCATAACCTGTTTGCTATAACTTAATTTCATCAGACTGATTTTTAGTTTTTCCAGTACTTTTTAAAAATAGGGAGACTTTTAAAGAACCACAAAAAAGTATGGTTAGATTTTCTTAACTCTGCTACTATGTCTGATTTTTTCTGGATCCTGTTTACCTCATCTATTTTACTCTATTAAAAATCTATTTCTTTTTTTTCAAACATTTATTAATATTCATTTTTAACATGGTTACATGATTCATGCTCCTCCTTTCCCCTTCGCCCCCCACATGCCCCCCAACCATGGCCGATGCGCATTTCCACTAGTTTTGTCATGTGTCCTTGATCAACACTAATTTCCAAATTGTTGGTAGTTGCATTGGTGTGGTAGTTTCGAGTCCACACCCTCAATCATGTCCACCCCTACCCATGCATTCAAGCAGTTGTTTTTCTTATATGTTTCCTCTCCTGCAGTCCTTCCTCTGAATGTGGGTAGCATTCTTTACCATAAATCCCTCAGAATTGTCCTGGGTCATTGTATTGCTGCTGGTACAGAGGTCCATTACATTCAATTTTACCACAGTATATCAGTCTCTGTGTA
>NC_058135.1:55483230-55545665 GCF_016433145.1 Gracilinanus agilis
TGGAAATATATAGTCAATTTTGATGGGTAGTTGATCCGTGGTTGCAGGCCCAGCTCTCTTGCCTTTCTGAATATTGTATTCCACGCCTTGCGGTCTTTTAGCGTTGAGGCTGCCAGATCCTGTGTGATCCTGATTGGTGCTCCTTGATATTTGAATTGTTTCTTTCTGGCTTCTTGTAAGATTTTTTCTTTTGCTTGGAAACTCTTGAATTTGGCAATTATATTTCTGGGTGTTTTCTTTTCTTGATCGAATGTCACAGGTGTTCTATGAATCCTTTCAATGTTTATATTGCCCTCTTGTTGTAGGACTTCAGGGCAATTTTGCTGAATAATTTCTTTTAGTATGGAGTCCAAGTTTCTATTAATTTCTGGTTTTTCTGGAAGACCAATTATTTTCAAATTGTCTCTTCTAGACCAGTTTTCTTGGTCTGTCACTCTCTCATTGAGATATTTCATGTTTCCTTCTATTTTTTCAGTCGTTTGACTTTGTTTTATTTGTTCTTGTTGTCTTGAGAGATCATTAGCTTCTACTTGCTCAATTCTAGCCTTTAGGGATTGATTTTCAGCTATAATCTTTCGGTTTTTGGCTATGATCTTTTGATTTTCGGCTGTAATCTTCTGGTTTTTTGCTGTAATCTTCTGGTTTTTGGCTATAATCTTCTGGTTTTCGGCCATAATCTTCTGGTTTTTGGCCATAATCTTCTGGTATTCCTTTTCAATCTGGTCATTTCTGGTGTTCAATTTGCTTATCAGTTTATTTGGTTTCTGAGCCTCACTTTCCATTTGTAAGATTCTACCTTTTAAACAGTTATTTTCTTGCCAGATCTCTTCCATTTTCCTCAAAATCTCAGTTTTGAACTCTTCCATAGCTTGTGAGGAGTTTTCCTTATTTGAGGAGGGTCCGGATGCTTGTTTGTTCTCCTCCTCTGTTTGCTCGGTTGTCTGGATTTTCTCTGTGTAAAAGTTGTCGAGTGTTAAAGACTTCTTTTTCTTGTTGTTAATCTTTCTCTTCTGAACTTCCTGAGACTGGGTAGCCATGGTTAGCCCAGCAGCTTCTCAGGTTTATCCTCTCGCTCAGGGTCTGTCCGCGGTCAAGCCTCCTGGTGGACCCCCTTGCTTGATCCTCTGTGGGAGGTTTCTTTACAAGTCTCAGGGCGCTGCTTCCACAGTAGTATACCTGTCTGCACTGGTTCCCCACTCAGGGTTTCAGAGCTTTAGCTTGTGGCAGTGTTTGCCTCCACCCACAACTCCACCCGTGCCTGCTCTTGGTGCCCTGCTCCCGCACTCAGATTTTGTGTGCGTTTGTTAGCTTTTTGGGGTCCTAAATCTTGCTGCTCTCAGGAACAGGCCCCGGAGCTGCCCATGACTGGATGGGTGCCCCAAACTTGCTCTATTTCTTTTTAGCTGGCTGCGGGGCTATAGGTGTTGTGTGTGGAGGGGGTGGGGGTGGGGTGGTTGCTTAGCCCGCGATTTAGTGAGAGCTGTTTCACCCCTTTATCTCATGGAAATGCCTCGATTCCACATACCTTCCACACTGTGCCCTGTTGTGGGGTTCCTCCATTCGTCTGGACTTGTTTTTATGTCCCCTTGAGGAGTTTTGTGTGTTTTGGTCAGGAGAGGTTAAGAGCTGCTTCTTACTCTGCCACCATCTTAACCCGGAACTCCTGTGGTTGATATTTTTAAGAGTGGGTCTGTGGTATAGAGGGCTGCACTGCATTTTGCCCAGAGGCTATCTTCTTTAGCTGCTACTACATCTGCTCTTGCTATGTGGGAGCAAGCTCCCTTCTATTTTCAAAGTCTCAGTGCCCAAGTTTGTCACAGACCTCAGGGGTGAGTTTTGGTCCTTTCAGCCACCCCACCCCCCCCAGGAATTTGGAGACCTCCTTAGCTCTGGTTCTCACTGGAATGGTTAGTGGGGGGAGGGGTAGATCTTTGTGCAGTTTTACTCCCTTATAGCATGGGAATTCCCTCTCACTGCCTGTGTCCAGTGGAAGAACCCCCTTTACTCTTCCTGTTTTGACCTCTGTCCTTTTGAGAAGCTTTATAATGTTTGATTTGGAAGAAATTTCTGAGAAGCTCCAAATTCTTTTTATTACTAAGTCACCATGTTGGCTCTGCCTCTCTCCTTCCCCCCCCCCCCCCATTTTAACTAAGAGAGAGTTGTCCCTCTCTACCCTTTAGAGAAGAATAGATAAAGAAAATAAAACTTGAATAGTTCTGCTTTCTTTCTGTGATCTGTCATGATTGTTTTATCTACCTCAAATAACTATCCTATCCTTTTAAAAAAATTGTCCTCTTTTCCAACATACCTTAATAATTTTTTTCTTACTTTAGAATTACTGATAAGCCTCAGTGCCATCCAAGCTTCAGCAGGCCTAACACCTTTCTTGTGGACTGTGAAATGCATTTATATTTATTTATCTTTTGGTAAGCCCTCTTGCATCTATCTTACTATATCTACCTATTCATTGATTTTTTATTCACTCATTCATTTATTTATTCATTTTTTGTTTATCTATTTATTCATCCATATACTTATAGTGTCTTTTGAAACTCTAAATTAGTCAGTGAGGTCCTTATGCATCTATATCCCTTTAGACAGTTCTACTGTTCTACTAATGGGAACCATTTTTCTTTGTGGCTTCAGAATTCAATTCTTGAAGACTTCCCATTACTCCAGGCTTGACTTCTGTGGGATCTAGTTACACAATCTCATTTATTGTTTCTCTCAAGCCAGTGAAATCTGATTTCCAAATATCTAGAGTGCTTCTCAAATTGTGCATTTCTTTTCTCTCTTCTCTATCACCAAATTATTCCATCAATAACCTAGACATTAAGGATGAGAAGTGTCTGCTGTTTTTTTCCCTTTTTGGTTTGAGAATTTGATTTTTATCAATTATCATCATCATTGTCATCATTGCTATGGTCTAATTTGTTATTATCATTATATTTCAGTACAGTTTGATATATTTGTGAAGTTAGACTTTTAAAAAGGAATTATTCAGGCTCAGAAGCATTTTGAATTAGTTTAATTCCAGTTAATGTTTTGTATCCATGCTCCAGAACATGATACTTTTTTTCCAGCATTCTATGGGAGAACAGTCAGTGGGTGGTGATGAACTCATTATAAAAGCAATCATTGGGAATTCAATTCCAATAGCAAAATGGAAACTCATTGGCACCATGATTTGGGGGAGTCACTTAATTGCACATTTCAAATATACCTGCCTTCCATAAAAAACATTTAGTGAAATTGCCAAGTACAAAATTGTCTAGTATTAAAATCCAGTTTATGCCTGATCAGCAGAAAAGGGCATATAATTACTTGCTCATAACTTTTTTTAAAACCAAGTTACTCTTTCCCACAGAATATATATAGGAAATAGTAGAAAGGAAGTTGGAAAAACAACAAATGAAGCTATATTTTCATTACTCATCTGGACTAAATTGTCTTTGAAGGTGAATGAAGAAAGGTGTAGGGTAAATATGTGGATGGATTTCTCTTTTCTTTTCTTATTTGTTTGCAGATTCATGCTAAGTTTGTTGGATCGACAATTGCCTACATTTTCAGTTTCTCTTTGAAATAATCCAAAACTTAAGTGGTGAAGTTAGTTTATGAGAGTCCAATTTGGGTGTTATATATTTAGAAAAAAAGCTTTCCCAATGTTTAATTATTGGATAGGTAACTTTCATTTTGACATTCATTCATCTCATACTTAATTTTTTTGTTTTCTTCCTCCAGTTGAATTAATTGCTGGGAAAGGTCTTTTTTAGTTATATGCAAACAAATTCAGTAGGAATAAACATTTATCTTGCTATAAATGAGTTGAGTGGGATTTTAAAAGAAAGATTCCAAATTTCCTACCTTTAGCTGGCAAGCTGAAATATAGCCACTGCCAAAGTTGATCTACAATTGATAAAAGATAACTTCTTAAATAAGGAAACATCACATGTATTTTATTCTGTTAGGCATTTTAAAATATAACTTTTGCCAGCTTTGCAGATGTGACCACACAGATGACAGTTTTGCAGTGAATCCAGGACTGGATTCTAAGGAAAGATGGGTAAAAAAGGTTACTGCAAAGGACACCAGCCTTCTGAGAGACTGGGTAGTCTAAATAGAAAATGGATATAAATACGATGACCAGATTATTTATCCATAGAATAGTTACTCATAGGATATGAATCCATACCAATTAAGATTCATTATTTGGCATGTGAGAATGTAAGCTTTTTGAAAGTAGAGATTATGTTATCTTTTCTACTTGTATACCTAGCATTTATCATACACCTAGCACATAGTAGGTGCTCAATAAATGTTTGTTGATTTTGTGATCCTGTGATACCTGACTGTATAATTGATATGCCCCTACCATACCTATTAGAATATAATCAGAGACAGTTTTCCATTTTAATGTTTGATGTTTGTCTCTTTAAAGCTTAGCAGTGTTTTGTACATTGAAAGTATTTACTATAATATCCGTTGGAACAAATTGAACTGAAATAAGTACAAGTAATTTATATTTTACTTTGGCTATAGAGAAACCAAATCTTTCTCTAGCAAGTCTCTCAAAAGTATTCAACTAGGTTCAACCTTCAATAAATCTTTCTTTCACTGGAGACTCAAAGTCTATATTAGGAAATTGTTACTGCTACAAAGTTATAAATTTAATTGGGAGTATGTCTTTAGATATATGCAAATTATGTGGGAAAAGATGTCACTTGTTCTTTGAACACTTTTCAAGTACTTCAGCATTTTCTTCTTCATGAATCTCAATTCCCCTAGAGTTCTTTCCCCAAAACTTTTAGTCATTCTCATTCTTTTTCTCTTGTCCTGCTCCAAGTCTTCTTATTCCTAAGTTACAAGGTCCCAAACTGCATATAATAGTCTAATAAGTGCCTGACCAATGCCTGGTGGGAAAATTACTTCATGACTTTTGCATGTTCTGTCCTTGTTAATGCATTCCTGTATCTTGTTGGCCTTTGGAATCAAGCAGTGTGCTGCTCCCTTGAATTTAGCTTATGATTCATAGCAATGCCTAAGTAATTCCTCCTATGTCATCACTCTCTTTCTATTCTTTGTGATATTTATTTGATTGCAATTGAGTTTCTTCTTGCCGGTAATTAATCACTTTTCCAATTTGCTCCGGTCATTACTATTCCTAAACTTAATAGATCAGCTAATATTTATTAAGTACTTATTGCTTGCTATACCTTGTGCTTAGGGTATAAATGCAAAAGTGAGATACACTCTGTCTTCTAGGAACTTCCATTTTGCTTCATGAGTATTTATACCCTGTAAGTCATCCAAATTGCTGATGAAACAATAGCAATGAGTCTGCCAAGAAACAGGGCATATTGTTAGACAATTACTGGGGTACTCTTCTGATATATGCTCAAAGTGTTTCTTTCTCCCTGTCTCCCTTTTCTTACCAAAAATGTGAAGATAGAGAAGGGCTAAATATGAGATATAGATTTGCTCACCCTATTCTTACACGGAAATTGTCTCAGCTAGATTTCTAAATTCTAAGATCAGCAGTATATATGTCAATGTCCCTTCCTTCCTTCNATCCTTCACTTCCCCGCTCCTTCCTTCTGTACCTTCCTTCCCTCCCTCCTTCCTTCTATTCTTCCTTCCTTCCTTCCTTCCTTCCTTCCTTCCTTCCTTCCTTCCTTCCTTCCTTCCTTCCTTCCTTCCTTCCTTCCTTCTTTTCTTCCTTTCTTATTTCTTTTCCTTCCTCCCTCTCTTCTTCCTTCCTTCCATTGCTATTAAATACCAGTTCCAAAGTCCAAAACCCTAAGATCTAAGCAATTGGGGTTAAATTACTTAACCGGGGTCACACAGTAGGAAATATTTGAGGTCAAATTTGAACATAGGGCCTCTTGTCTCCAGGCCTGGCTTTCTATCCATTGAACCACCTAACTGTCCCCAAGCTGTTTCTCTTTCCCTTTTTCTCCCAGTAGCCTATGTTTGTTGACATGTTACTCTCTCCTTTAACTCCCTCTTTTAAAAGTTTCTTTCTCCTAATATTGTCAATAGTGGAGACGCTTATTTATTTATTTTTTAGTTGGAAAAAAGAAAGCTATCTGGCTTTGTTATTTTACTGAGTCACTTATATGTACTAAATTGTAGGCTCTTATTAATAAATCACATAACAAATAAAGGCTTCTGCTCCATGAACCAGCCTGCCAATGTGATCAGCTCAATGGGTCAGAATTATCCCTGATGGTTCCAATCTGGAGAAGGCAGGCTGGAAAGAGCATCTCTGTGTGACTCACATTCCCAAAGTTCAGAATACTGCCCTTCATAGGAAGTCTGATATTTCCAAAGTGCTTGCAATGCCTAATTAGTTAATCAGCTCTTCAACATCAAAGGCTTTGAGTCACTAAGGGCTTTATTGTTTCCTTTGTAATTTGTGGTATTCCTTGTGAGTTTATTTCTTTCTAGCTCCTGGTTTTAGCTTTATTTGGGTATGCCTTTATTGGAAGAATTTTTAGTTATTCTTGAAAAAAAATTAAGAAGCCCAGGAAACTGGGTACCTTTTTGCTCATAAATTAATGGGAGAATGAATGACATTTATATTCCTTGCCATCTGCTACAATGTCAATTGGATCCCTCCCTGGGAATACGAATGTCTCAAATATTCAGCAAAGTGGAATTCAGGTGCAAAGTAAACAGAGTAATTCTGAGTATCTGTTCATTTTGCTGGGAGAGAGTGGGAAGACTTTATATCTGCTATTATTGCAAACAGATTGTTTGCTGGAGGTGGTTTGAAGGACAGGGAATAGAGAGCTTTCAGAAAAACTGTATTTTAAGTTATCAAATAACTTCCACACCCACAGTTTGGCTGTATTAAGTTTGTGAAGTGGTAGCCAAAATTAAAGTATGGCATCCAACATGCCAGATATTATTCAAGTGAAAACTAGTGGTTTTCTAACCAAGTAAGAACTTTCCTTACTGTTGGTTCTCACCTGCAAAAAGATGTGGCCACTTCACGAGGGTAAAACAAAAATTTTATCAGTATAGAGAAGGCCAGATCCCACTAGATCCCTCTGCAAAATCAGGGCAATTTAAATCCTTCTCAATCCTCTGCTGCTTATGATACGAGTCTGGCCATAGCAGCCTTTCCACATCTGCTGCACCCTTATACATGGTCAATGTTCAATGAATAGCTTGTCCCTTATTTGGACCTCGGTTTCCAATAAGTGTTGTTAGTTCAAGGGGGCTGAATTCCAGCTGGCAAGTGCTGGGTGGATTGCCAAATACAGAATTTCCTCTGAGCTAGGGCTAACATTATCTGAAGCACATTTATGTTGGTGCTGGAAGACCAGAGTCACAACAGATAAATTGGAAGATTGTTTCATGATGGATTATTCAGGACAGTATTTTTCCAAAAAATGTTTTCTATCACACAAAGGCCAGAGATCACATAACTCCTGTTCAGGACCATCCATCAAGTAGGATTTACTCTCAACAAGAAATTGAATTCCCTTAAGAAAGTGGTGTAGGAAAAGGAAAAAAAAATCTTTAGTCTTTGGGGATAGAAGTAATACAAGTCTTGACTCAATATCCACCAGAATGTTGCTACTTGAGATACTGCACCACTGAAAATCAAATGTGTGACCTTGAGCCCATTGGACTTGACTATCTTAAAACTGAATAGATAGGAGCAGCTGGGTAGCTCAGTGGATTGAGAGGCCTAGAGATGGGAGGTCCTAGGTTCAAATCCAGCCTCAGACACTTCCCAGCTGTGTGACCCTGGGCAAGTCACTTGACCCCCATTGCCCACCCTTACCACTCTTCCATCTAAGAACCAATACACAGAAGTTAAGGGTTTTAAAAAAAAAAAAACTGAATAGATAGCCATAGTACAAATGCCATTTCCTTTGGTGTTGTTTGGGCAGGCCAAGGAATGGTGCTTTCACTTTAGGGAAATGATAGCCTAACTGATGTGTGGATAGTGGAGTTAGAAAGATCCAGGTTCTAATTCTGCTTCATATACTCTGGAGAACTATGACCCTGGACAAGTCACTTAATCTCTCTGGGTCTCAGTTTCTTTATCTGTACAGTGAAGAGTCAGACTCCATGACATCTGAGGTCCCTTACAGCTCTAAATCTGTGATCTTAGGAAGCTGAGGAAGGTTAAATGTGAATATATGCAAGAAGAAGGTTAAGTATGAGTACATACAAGAGAATAAAGAGAACACAATGATCTTGTTTTCATTTTTATAAAATTTTTTGTCCATATTTCTATGCACATGTGCATCAACATCCTGATAGAATGTAAGATCCCTGCAGGCAGGGAGTGTTTCATTTGGATTTTTGCATCCCCTGCTCTTAGCACACAATAGACACCTAATAGATTTTAAATTGATTCAAAACATATGTATACATAATGGCAGGGGAGAGGGTCATTGGTTTGATCTGCTTGGGTATGAGTCCAAAACCCTTTTTTTGATCCTTGGTACTGCTGTGTTCCTCCCTCTCCCCTCTCTCCCCCCCCCCCCCCACCAGCCAGCCATGCCTGGAATATACTTGTTCTTCACCTTTGTGTCTTGGAATCCCTGATACCTTCCAAACTTGGCTCAAATCTCACTTTCTCTAGCAGGTGGTTTCTTCACCTTCTGGAATCCTCATAAGGTATAGGTTGTCCACTCTGTGTGCATTTTGCATGCATCTATTCCTATACATTTTGTCTCTCCCTTAAAATGTTAGTGCCTTGAGGGCTGAGGCTGTTTTTGACTGTTTATAGCCCTAGCATTTAGCACATTGCCTGGCTCATAAATAGTAAGGGCTTTATAAATGTTTTTTAGCTGGTTAATTGATTAATAACTATAATATCACATCCAGCTCTTCAATCAGTCAAGCAAGAAGGCAAATTGAGCCAACTCTGCAGACAATTGGGTCAGGTAAGTCAGGGCAGTTACAAAGGAAACAACCAAAAACAGATTCCTTGTTGCTAAGAAGCTTACCCTCTAATAGGGTCACTTGGAGAAAACACATCTGCTGCTAAATTTCTGAAAAACTCATGGTCTTTTTATTGTTCTTTTATATATTGTCAGATCTTGAGAAGATTTTCCTTAAGAACACCTGCAGGATTGGGGCTTCCAAGGACACTGCATGACTGTGTAGGAGCTTTAGCCCCAAATTAAGGGATCACAGATTTGGAGTTGCCAGTTTCAATGGATGAACTATATAGTTTGTTGGAATTCTACAAGAGAGAATCTTTACTTAAGTAAAAATTAGAGACTTTTGCCATATTGCAAAATGACTTTGACATTTCATAGGTTAAAAAAAATGAACCATAGAGACTCCTACCTTCCCATCCTAACATAACTCTTTCTATGCCCTTTGTTTTACTTACTGAATGGCTTTATTCATGAAGAAAATGTATTCATCTGAAATTAATACACATAATAAGTTTATGAATATCAATTTCTTTTTGGTCTGGCAGCTTGATGGATAGGAGAAAGTATGGAGCTGTGAAAAGTGCTCTCTTTTGGCAGTTAGAGGATATGGGTTCAAATCATGGTTAATGATCTACAGTTAATGAATTCAATGTTGTTCAGTTATTTCAGCCATGCAGACTTTCTTTGTGACCTCATTTGGAATTTTCTTGGCAAAGATATCGGAGTGGCTTGTCATTTCCTTCTTCAGCTCATTTTAGAGATGAGGAAACTGAGGCAAAGTGCCTTGTCCAACATCAAATAGCTTGTAAGTGTCTGAGGCCAGATTTGATCTCACAAAGTTGAGTCTTTTTGACTTAAGGCCCGATACTCTATCTATTGCACCCCCTAGCTGTGTGTGACCCTGTGACATCACTAATTCACTTTTCTGGGTTTCAGTCTCAATTGTAAAATGAGCTGGGTGTTTTAAATGGCCTCTAAATTCTCTTCCAAGTCTGTATCTACCATCCTGTGATTTTCTTAGGCACCAGTTTGATTACTTTTCAGTCTTGGGTATGTGCTAATTTAAATAGCCCTTTAGTTTTCATCTAATAGAAACATGCTAAACTTTTGAATATTCAATGTGCTTTCCTAAGGAGGGGGAAAAATGGTAATTTTTCTTTAAGAAATGTGACTGCTTCATTTAGTGATTTTATTCACAAAGAACTTGTTCCTCCCCCAGGGTATAACAAATTTCTTTCTCTCCTCAATTAGAGACAAATTTTGGAGACATTATAATTCTGTGTAAAGAGTGTGAGTTCTGGGTTCAAATACCATCTCTGCCATATAAATAGCCTTTGACAAATCAATTACCCTCCTTGGGCCTCAGTTTTTCCATCTGTAAAATGAGAATCATGAATGAGATGACTTCCAAAGGTCCATACAGCATTAGATTTATGACCTTTCTCATCCCTATCTTTTGGTATGTGCTGAGAGACCGTCTCTGGGGTTATATAATATATGATTTAGCCCTGGGAATGTCAGTAAAGATAAAGGGAGTAAAGTTTCATGTTTCAAGACATGTATTGATTAATGGCTACAGGCCCCTAGAAAGAAGATCATTGCCAATACTTTCAGATCATTAGTGTCCCACAAATTCCAACTGGTCAGTTCATTGAGCATTGGCTCCTTCAATCAGGGCCAAGTTTATTTAATCATTTGGGGCTTTCTTGTACTATTGGCAAGCAAAATCTCAATTAAAACACAAATGATTAAATCAAAATAATTTTGCAATTTATAATTCAGTACAGATTTTAATATGATATCCTATTAAATATAGTCCTGGGATCTTGGGAGCCAGGGATTTCTTTTTTTTTTTCTTGGCTCAGGGGGCCAGGTTTCTCTTTTATTTGTATCTACTACTCAGCCTGATGAATTTCACCTTCTCATCTTAGATATCCTAATCTCTTCTGATACCTCTTCTCCATAATGGGAGGAGGGTGGTGTATCCCAGCATTTTTCTATAGCAAACTCACTATCTCTGCTTCTTAAACTCCCTATTCATGAACCTGGTTCTGTGTATCAGTGATTAAGGATAGGTCAGGAAAAAATTCATGGTCTGCCTGGACTTTCCAGGGATTTCCCCCTGAGGTTTCTCTCAATGAGAATGGAAATAAGGAAGAGCTGAGAGATTTGGGACTCTGGGAGCTCTACTATGGATCCCTTCATTTCTCCCTCTGGGATGTAAAGTTGACTCCTCTGCTTTGTTTATTTCTTTACTCGCACTATAAAAATAATCTTTTTCCTTCAAAATTCCCCCTCTCTACCCCAATGAAATGTTTATTCTTCCAGGTATGAATGAATACATTCTACATAAAACAAATAGAATAAAAGGAATTAATATATTGTTTGAAAGGACCAGGTTTCCTCTCAATAAGGCTTCCTTTGCTTTGGGATTACTATAGTCAAGCTATCATGTCTATGAAATTCCACTGTGAAAGCCCCTCCTTTAGGGAGAACAAGCCCCTGGCAACACAACAACAAAATCCTTGGCTCTTATGATCCACTTATGAGGAATACCATTGGAACAGGTTCCTTGTACTTTTCTATTATGCCCTTCCAAGATACTGTACTGTAGTTGACCTGCCAGCCCAAAATTTTAGAGTTCTCTCTTCCCTTCCAGGGACATCTAGGTGAGATGGCTGCCATCAGGTTATACCTGCTTAAGCCAGCAAGTTTAGTTAGATGCACAAAGTGATTAGAATAGAGTTGTTTGTCCTTTTTTTTTTTTTTTTTTTTTTACAGGAAGATAATACTTTCTGTAATTCTATACTCTAGATGTTCACTCCATTTAAGTAAACCACAGTCTTTTTGCTTCTGTCAGTTCATAACAATGTAATTCCATGAGAAACAGCTGTTGGCAGGATTACAATTTACCAAATTGTTAGTCAATAGCCTTCAATATTTTTTCCCCTCCACTAATGTCTTTGTAAGTTCATATGAAGGTTTGTAGATTTCTTAAGATAAACTATTGGTGCCCACTCCCTTTCAAAGCCCCACAAAACCCCGATCCTTAAGAAAAAAATAGCATGTCTTTAGAAACAGTTAAAAGTTTAATAAATGGTAACTGTTAATTACTAAGTCTGATGTGGTGTGGTTGTGATGGTACATGGCTAAAGAGATTATTCTGATTTTTTTCCTATTGAAATAAGATACTGATGAAAGAAAGCTGAACTCTGAGTAGCTGTAATGTCCAATTTGGGCTCAAGAGAATAGTTCTGTCTTCTCAAAAGAGAGGTGGGGGCTATGGGAAGAGAATACTATAAACACTTTCAGATATGATCATAATATGTATATAAATGTATCTGTACCCACATATATGTATACAAATACATGTAACCTTGTTATTTTATGTTGTATGCATATCTAAAAAGAAAATTTGATACATATCAATCTATATCTATATCTATATATCTACTAAACATTTTTCTTCATTTCAGGGCAACAAAGGTACCATTTTTGATGGAGGTATATCTAGAAGTACCTGTAGTGTAGAGGTGGAGAGAATTAATATAACATTAAATAAAAACAATCTATGAAATGATTTCTAGCCCTTCCTGTGCTTATTGTCTCCTTTGTCACATTTTACATAGGACTAACTCTTCTAGGTATAGTCACATTAATATCATTGGCACACTTCGGCCATGATGAAACAATTAATTAAGCAACATTTATTAAGGGCCAAGTATTGTGCTTAGCTCTGGGGATGCAAAGATGAGAAAGGGAAAAAATGTCTACTTAAAATGAGCTTTCACTCTTCTTTTTAAAATTAAAATTTATTTGTTACATGAAAATATCCAAGAAATTACCATCCTCCCCCCATTAGAAGTATCATTTGACAAAAAAGATATATGTCTATATAAAACTATGTCTTGCTTGTTTCTATTTATCAGTTCTTTCTCTAGAGGTATATATACAGACCACTCTTTGACTTGTTGCTGTATATAATATTTTCTTGGTTCTGCTTATTTCATTCTTCATAATTTCACGTAGGTCTTTTCATGTTTTCCCCAAAATTAACCTGTTCATCATTTCTTACAATGCAGTAGGATTCCATCATAAGCATGTGCTGCAATTAGTTTAGCCATCCCTTAATTGATGGGCATCTCTTCAGTTTCCAGTTTATTGTCACCACAAAGAGAACAACCATAAATATTTTAGAACATATAGATTCTTTTTCTTTTTCTCCGGTCACTTTAGGAAATAAACCTATCAGTGGTATTGCTGTGTCAAAAGGTATACACAGTTTTATACTCTGGGCTTAATTCTAGATTGTTCTATAACAGCATACTAGTGACTCCATTTTTCCACATCCATTCTAACATTTTTTGCTTTCTCCTTTTATCATTTTAGTTGTTCTGATAAATGTGAGATGATATCTCAGTTATTTTGATTTGCATTTCTCTAATTAGTAATTATTTAGAGTATTTTTTTCATAGTTTTATATATATATATGTACATATATATAGTTTTGATTTCTTCATCCAAAAACTGTTCATATCTTTTGACCATTTCTTCATTGGCGAATGGTTAATATTCTTATAAATTCGACAAAGTTTTCTATATATTTGGGATATGAGACCTCTATCTGAGAAACGGTTTATAAAAATTTCCCTCAACTTACTGCTTTCCTTCTAATCTTGGCTACTTCACTTTTGTTTGTACAAAACTTTTCTAATCTGATATATTCAAAATTATCCATGTTATATCTTAAGGTGCTTTCTATTTCTTGTTTATTCATAAATTCTTCTATCTACAAATCTGATAGATATGCTCTTGGATCTTCCAGTGTGCTTATGATATCTCTATTTATGCCTAGCATGTGTAACCATTTTGATTTTATCTTGGTAAATAGTGTAAGATACTGGTCTAGATTGAATTCCAGCCAGTTTTCCCAACAATTTTTACCAGATAATGAAGTCTTGTCTTCAAAACTTGCATCTTCGCTTTTGTAAAATACAAGTTAACTATAATCAATTTAATTTACAATTTTGTTGTATGTCTGTTCTGCTCCACTGATCCACTTTTCTTAGCCAAGAACTTTCATTCTAATGGGGGAACAACAGGGACATAAAAATATGTGAATAAATACAAATGTATACAAAGTAAGGTAACTTGGAAGGGAAGCACTAGGAATGTTGGGGGTGGTCAAGAAAGGTTTCATGTGGAAGATAATGAAATAATTGAGCTACATCTTAAATCAAGAGAGGGGCTCTATTGACCAAAGGTCAGGAGGGAACACATTGAAGGAGAATATCAGTTAGGTTAGATCAAAGAACAAGGGATGGGAAGTAATGTCCAGTGAAGTTGTAAATATAAATTAGTGCCATGTTGTGAAATGTATTAAAACAAGGGAATTTACATTTTATCTTAGAGAAAATAGGAAACTATTGGAATTCATTTGAATAGATGACTCATGTAATGAAATCAAGCAAGACCACTTTGACAGTATGATGACAGGAGGATATACTGAAATGGGGAAGGACTTCACTAAGTAGACCAATTAGAAGGCTATCAAAATAATCCAAGTGAGTGATGATGAACATTTGAATGAACGTGATTAATTCACACATCTGCCATCTGGTAGGAGGGATATAAAATCTCAGAGTTATTTGAAGTTGTGTTTCATCTCACTTATCAGATGGCAGATTTATGAATTAATTGCACCAATAATTATATAAGCATTTTGGAACTATACCCTAATAGTTATTAAACCATACATATTAGCCATGGATTATTATTGAGCATATAACCATGCTCAATGATACTAGCCATATATTTAAAGAGAAAGAAGGAACCCAATTGCACTCAAATTCATATAATAGAATTTTATTTTTTGCTATAGCAAAGAAATGGTAACAAAGTACCTTCCCACCAATTGGGAAATAACTGAAAAATTAATATTTTTGTACAATAAAAATATATTAGGGACAAATTCATAGAGTTGTTGGGAGGCTTCTGTGAAATGATGTATAATTAAACAAGCCTTTACATGCTTGAGGTAGATATCCTCTTAAATCATTGATGGATTTGAGGCTTGTCCATGTGTAAAAACATAAACAATTTAAAATTTATTGAATTTCACCATGATTTCTCTTTTCTGTTTACCTTCTTATGCTTCTCACAAATCTTATATTTGAAAGTCAGTATTTCTCTTCAGCTCTTATCTTTTCATTAAGCATGCTTCAAAGGTCTCTATTTCAAACTCTTTTTTTCTCTCTGAATCCTGATACTCATTTTTCCTGGGTAAATGATTCTTGGTTGTAATCCTAGCTCCTTTGTCCTCCACAATATTATATTCCAAGTTCTCCAGTCCTTTTATGAAAAAGTTACTAAATCTTGTGTTATTCTGGCTGTAGCTCAGTGATATTTGAATTGTTTCTTTCTGGCTGCTTACAATATTTCCACATTGATCTGGAGTGCTAGAATTTAGCTATAATATTCTTGGAAGATTTCATTTTGAGCTCTCTTTCAGGAGGTGATCAGGAGTGGATTGCTTCACTTTATATTTTATACTTTGGCTCTAGTATATCAGGGCAGTTTTCCTTGAAAATTTCTTGAAATATGATGTCTAGGCTTTAAAAAATTTTGAGTTCTTATGGAGTAATTAGCTTATATTTGCCCAATTAAATTTTTTTTAAACCCTTAACTTCTGTCTATTGGCTCCTAGGTGGAAGAGTGGTAAGGGTGGGCAATGGGGGTCAAGTGACTTGCCCAGGGTCACACAGCTGGGAAGTGTCTTGAGGCCGGATTTGAACCTAGGACCTCCCATCTCTAGGCCTGACTCTCAATCCACTGAGCTACCCAGCTGCCCCAATTTAATTTTTAAGGGATTATATTCTTCAATGAGCGTTTGTGTCTTCTTTTCCATTTAGCTAGCTTTGCTATTTAAGAAGTCCTTCCCTTCATTCATTTTTTTGTGTCTCTTTTATCATTTGTCCTATGAAAGGGAATTCTTAATTCTCTTTCTTTATTTTGAGTTAATCAAGGAACCCCTATTTAACACTTCATTAGCCATCTAGTAAGAGAATTCACAAGTCACTTACTTAGAGAGCTTCATCCTTTTAACTCAGTCCGAAACTTGAGAATACTTTGATAAGAGTTTATACCCTCAGAGGATGAGAGGTGGATCCTACAGACACTGTCCTTTCCCCCTTCCCCCCCTTCCCCCAGCAGTGCTAGGCAATTTGGAAGCTGTGATTGGCCCCTGTGAAGAGAGAAAAGGACAAGAAGTGATGTGGGAAAATGACTATACAAAGTCCTGAACTTCCTGTCCAGGAAACCTTCAGCTTGGATCTTCATCCTGGAGCTTTTCCTGGTCACTTGGCTTTTGGAGGTAGATTTGGACTTGACCTTTGACGTGGACCTTGGCTTTGACTCTTGGACTGCTTCTTGGAGGACTGCTCCTGGATCTTCTCCTTTGGACTTCATCTTGGGTGAGTAAGTAGCTGGCCTTCCTTTCCTAGCTTCTGGAGAAATGAGTTCTGGAGAGGCCTTCCTATCCTGGAGGAGACTGTAGGTAGAACCCTTGCTTAAGACACCACCGGGTCATCTGGCTGAGGGTTAAGGAGCCCTGGTTGGGCTGAGCTGGACACTGGAGCAACATTTAGTGTTATTTGTTAGTAGTAGCTATTTTGACATTGTTGTCCTCTTCTGAGTTTGTGTTTTGATGTTCCCTGTCACCATAGTACATTTATATGATCAGGCTATATTTTTTGGTTGTTTTTTTTTTGCTCATTTTCCCAGGTTATTTCTTGACTTTTAACTTTGTGTTAAATTTGGGTTCTGCTCCTAAGGAAAGGGGTACTATCTCCAGCTTTAGGATTTTTGTACTGCTATCTTTAGATCTAGTTCTCGGGTTCTGTAAGTTCTATCAGTTTTCCTATCTTCCAGGGTGGTATGTTCTAAGAAGAGGTGTCATCACTTATCTCTTGGCTTATGCTCTTGTCTTTGAGTGACCACAAGCATTCTTTTCTACCCTATAGTTGTGACAAGGGTCCTCATTCCTGCTAGTGCTCATCCTTGCCCTAGGACTCTGACCCAGAATGTTGCACCTAGTGCCAGTAAAGGGTCCCCGTAATCATTCTAAACAGTCATCTAACCCCCTTACTGTCTATGGGCAGAGAACTCTAGAAGTCACCATCTATTCAGTTGCTCTTAAGGCTTGCTGCTGGCTTGTCCAGGTGTAACCAGTGTTGGCCTGGCCTGTGCTATACTGTATTCCACTTTCACTCCAGTGAGACAAACTTTTCCTGCTGACCTTTTAAGTTGTTTTGGACTGGATAATTGCTTCATCTCATTCTTTTGTTGGTTCTGCCACTCCAGAATTTGCTTTGAGGTGATATTTTAAAGTAGTATTGAGGGGGAATTTGGCAGATTGCAGGCAAGTCCTTGCAATTCCTCTTGGAATTGTATCCAATGGAGTACTTTTTAATAATGACAATTTTTCCTCACCACAAAACTCTATCAGTTTAACAAAAAAAATCCTCTTGTTCATGCTACAAGTTTGGAAAGCTTGGAACATGACAGAATAAAGTTTGCAGATGCTCTAAAGGTAAATGAGAAAGTATGGATATGAATAGACTAGAAGACATTTCCAACATTGACATAAGCTAAATGCAAGATGTAGTATAAAATATATTATGATAGAAAAGATATATGAAATGTGCAATTAGAAAAGGTGTTGTTCTGTGCAGGACATAGCAAAAATGATTCTCTGGAATTCACAGAATTACAAAGACATAGAGAAAGGCCTCCTGTTTCTTGGCAGATTCCTTACGGAGGTTCTACATAGACAGCAATTGCAAAGGATGCTCTAGAACAGTGATGGGCAAACTACAGCCTGTGGGTCAGATGCGGCCCCCTGAAATGTTCTATCCCAGCCTTAGGACATTATTCCTAATCTGACGAATACTCTTTTGAAGTTTCATTGTATTGTATCCTACTCATTGTGTTTGTCAGATCATGTGAAATTCAGGTCATTGGCCAAATTAGTTGCCCTCTTTTAGATACTTTTTGACTTAGTACTTCTTATAAGCCATTGTGCCCAGATTAGAACACAAGATTTTTTATTGAGTCTAACGAGGCAGAGTATAATGAGATTATTGCTTATATTCAGAGAATTGTTGTACAACCTAGTAAAGCTTAAGAAGCCCAAGATGGCTGCTTTTTTGGTTTCTTGCATCACACTTATGACTCATACTGGGATTACAGTTCCCTCTTCTGGACCTTCTTTTAGAAGACCTACTACCCATTCATGCTTCCTCCTTCTTAGGTGATTTTATTTTTATCCAAGTATAATATTTTTCATTTATCTTTATTTTCATCTTTAAATATTTATCTCAATGATCAATCCTGTCAAGATCTTTTTGGATCATGATTATCATCCAGTTAACCTTTTTTTCCACAGCTTTTTTTTTCCTACAAATTTTATGATTTGATATGAAATGACACCTTCTATGCCATTATCCACCTTTGATGGGGCAGGTAGGAGGCACAATGGATAAAGCACTGGATTTGGCATCAGGAAGACTCATCTTCATGAGTTCAAATCCGGCCTCAGACATTAGCTTTGTGACTCAGGGTAAGTCACTTAACCCTATCTGCCTCTGTTTCTCATCTTTAAAATGAACTAGAGAAGAAATGGTAAACCATTCCAGTATTTTTGTCTAGAAAACCCCAAATGGGATCATGAAGGGTTGGACATAACTGAAATGACTCAAGAACAAAAGCCACTGATAAAAATGTACAATTGCACAGATGCCAGAGATCTACTGTCCCATACACAGACATTCAATTATTAGCAACTACTCTTTCAAATAAACTATCCAACTAGCTCTGAATCAGTCCATCTTAGTGGATTCATATAATCCAGATTTCTTCATCTCCCCAAGAATAGTATGACATATTTTTATCAAAAGGTTCATTATAATCTAGGTAAACTATAGCACTGTTCTCCTCAACTATTAGGTTAGCAGTTTTATCTAAGAAGGGAAATGAGATTAGTCTAGCATGATCTATCTGTTCTTGATAAAGCCTCCCTGGCTCTTTATAATTTGTTCAACTGTTTGTCAACCATCTCTCTAATGCTCTATTCTAGAGTGGTCCCAGCAATAGAAGTCAAATTATTATCCTGTAGCCTTCTGACTCCATTCTCTTTCCTTTATATTGATAAATAAAGATATAGAGGATAAAGACTTTATCCTAGGGTTACAAAGATCCTGTTAACTTTTATTAATTCTTGGGGGTACCTAGGTGGTTTAGTACAGTGAGAGTCAGGCAAAAAAATCTATTATTATCACTTATTCTCTTTTTTTTAATGTGTTATCAGTTAAGAACCTCTCCTCAGCCTCTACTTTGATGGCATCAATTGGCATTTTGACTATCTTACCAATGTGTATTTTTATTGAATTACACTCTATTTACTACTATAAGGACAGGATTTGATTTTATAGGTGACTATCAGTGTTTCCACATTATAAATATTGAGTTTCAAGTTCTGCCTGAGAAAACTCCTCTTGTGCCCATAAATAGAGCTCCCTTAGGCTAAAAAAAATGGGAGTCTTGATTTGACCTTTACCCATCTTGTTACCACCATAGAGCCTCTACTTTCTTTCATTTCCACTATTTTGAAATAAGTAGTCTACACCTTCTGTTTCCATTTTTTTTTTACCAAGCACTCACTCTTTAATCCCCTCCAATCCATCCTACCCATCATCACTGGATTAATCTGGCTTTCATTATGGCACTCCCCTGCTGAGAAACCTCCTGACTCCCTGTGCTTACAGGATGAAATGCCAAATTCTTAGGATGAATTCTGAGACCTCTACATCTAGGTCTCAATTTATCTCTTCCGTCCAGAGATATACATTTTATATATTTTATGTATTTTATTCTGTTATAGTAATATGGTATCATAGCATATACATAAAAAGTAGTCAGCTAGGTGGCACAGTGAATAGAATGTGAAGCTTGGAGTCTTCAATATATATCCCATATACATATTGAGGGATAAAGACAATTTAAAAAAATTCTTTAAATGATTTACCATAAACTTGTATTCTAACATATATGGAGTTTATTTCTGCTTTGAAAACTTGAACATAAAGATAATTTTACCCAGATGATAGTATCAAAGATTTGGAGTTGGAGGGGACCTAGAAGTCAACTGGTCCAAAACCTTCATTTAAAGATGAGAAAACTAAACCAGAGAAAACTAAAGACCAGAGATTTACCTGAGGCCACATAAGTGAATGAAGGGCATTGTCAGGATTTGAATCTAGATCCTTTGTAATTTATTCTTTATTTTGATACCATTATGCCTTAGGCAAGTTACTTTTGCCTGTCTAGGTCTTACTTTTGCCTTTAGTAAAGGTTAATTCATCTCTGGATGGTTTTAAACCACCCTTTCATTGCCAAATCCTTAGCCAACAAGCATTCTGAGTGCCTGCTGTGTGCTAGAAAAGCTTAAGATGTCTAGGGAAACTGGGGTACTCATCCGTGACTATGTTGCATCCCTAGTGGAAAGCAAGCTCATTGAAAGTAAGAACTTGATAAAGTTTTTATTGAGATTCTTCATACTCAGCAAAAAGTCAGGCACATGGCAAGCATTTACATGTTTGCTGATTGATTAATTAGTTTCTCATAGCATAATATGCAGTTGCTAGGATCAGCTGACACAACTATGCCCCTCATTGCCAAATACTCAAGAATCTTTTTATTGTTGTTGGTTTGGTCATTTTCTGGTCATGTGTCTGACTCTTCATAACCCCTTTTGGGGGAATTTTATTGGCAAAGATATTGGAGTGGTTTGCCATTTCCTTTCCCAGCTCAATTTAAAGATGAGAAAATGGAGGCAAACAGGGCTAAGTGACTTGCCCAGGCTTACACTGCTAATAAGTGTCTGAGGGCAGATTTGAACTTAAAAAATTAGTTTTCTTGACTCTAGCCCTGGTACTCTATCTACCGTGCCGTCCACTTGATAATGCCACTTGATAGTATACTTCTTATCTTATAATTGTTCCGTATGCTCTTGTATACAATTTTTATATACTTATTACCTTTATTATTATGTTATCTTTTGAGTAAATGTATAAACTTCTTGGAAAAATACTTTTTAAAATTTTGTTTCGTCTTTGTGTTCTTAGCTCCTTGCACATAGTAGGTACTAAATATTGGATTTCATTGCTTTAAACATTATCAATTTTTCTAACTTAGCAGAGGAGTTTCTGTCCATAGATTGTTGGTTTTATCAGCCAAGAAACAATTAAGTCACACTAGTCCCATAACACAAGTCCATTTCAGTAACTACGGTTATAACCGAGAGTCCAAAACAAATGGATTATAGTTCAACAGAATATACCAATTGTGCAATAACACCAACCATGGATTCTGCTGCACTTACTGTATAGACATTTTATTTCAGTTTCTTTAGGGTCTTTCTTTTCATGATACCCCTGATAGTGAATCCTTAGTTCTTTGACTCCCTTTGGTTATGGCACCATTTGCAAATTGTGAGGGGAGACAACAAAAATAAACCTCTGTTTGCTATAAAGCTAGACTTTGTTTTTGTATTACAAAAGTATTTGCTCTTATTCAACACCAGCAAAGGCACCTCAGTGCCTTTGAGTTACTTCTGAAAACTAATGGGAACCTCATTCTTCTCTGAGTCACACTTCTTGACTTTTAAGACAGCTACCCAATTTTCCATGGCAACACATTTTCCTGAAAGCCACATCACTTGATAGTTCTTTTCCATTTTTTTGATGGATGTACAGAAAATGTAGCAGACTGTCAAGGACCCAGAAAGATGTGTTCTCTGTCTATTCACAGCTTGGGCGGAATTGGTTGAAATGTGAGCTCCTTCATTTGGCCTTAATGTAACCCTGACCTGGGAGGACAACTTGTCTCTGGGGGTAGGAGATAATTTAATTTCCATGCATGTCAAGCCTTACATTTCTTCCGCGTGGAGGCTGCAGATAAGTGTCAAATTCTGCAGAATCAGGTGTTCTAATTTGGAGATGCAGAACTTTCCCCAGGGTTGGAATAGAGACCACCAAGTTCACTTCATTTTAAAATCTTGGGGAGTGGAGGGGAGCCTGAAACCATTGATTGTGAAGCAGGAAAAAATGATTTCTTTACTCTTGAAAACTATTTGCCTTCTCTTTCCCTTTTAACATGTTACCCATGGTAGCATCAACAAAGAGAGTTCAGGAGGCCCTCATTAACAGGTCTTAGTTTATTATTGTACATTTCTCCAGCTGAAAGCCAACGCCAGATATTTCTGGTGTTCATGATGTGACTTTTAAATGATTCCTAATGTATTGCCAGTATCAGTTCTCCTTGACAGTGCTGAAATAGTGATGCTTACAAGGAATAAACTTGGGTAATAGAGCTTTCTATCAGAGGAGATGAACTTTATCAGTTCGCTCGAGCTGATTTCTCCTGTTAGTCAAGCATTCCTAGCAGCCTGTAGTGTTTTGAGATCTCCAGGAGGATCACTTGAGTGGCTAGACACAATGGAATGTTTCCAGTGATCTGAATATCTAAGTCATTTCAGCTCAGGATGTGTGATCTCATTGCTGTGGCTGTCTCTGCAGACTTCCAAGGTCATTGTCCAACTGCTTCAAGTTATCTCGTCTTAGAGGTGAATTATGGTAGCAAGGCAGGAAGCGGGCTATTAGAATGGCCACTGGGTGACTCATGGACTTGAAGGATGCTGAGCAAAACTCCAGCAGAGAGGGATCACAGAGTTCCTGCAAAGAAAAAGAGGACAGAGTCTTTTACAGCGCTAGAGCTGTTTTTATACACATCCCGCTTCCGTGCTGAATGGTGATGTTCCCTCTGTGTGTAGATACAGCATACACACATGTGTAATATGTGTAATATGTGTGTATTATATAATAGGAATTTAAACTCCTTTATGAAGATTTATTGTTAATTTGATAATATTAGCATAGTGTCAGGTTATAAGACTAATGAAGGCTGGATGCTATACAAAGGTGACACAATTCCCATTTTCTCTCTATGTTTCATTTATTTATTCATTCATTCATTTATTTATTTGTTTATTCATTCATTCATTCATTCATTCATTCATTTATTATTATTATTATTATTATTATTATTATTATTATAACTGGTAGAAGAAGAACTTGTGATTTTATTGGTATAAGAAACTCCCAGAAGAGAAATTCCCTTTGCCAATATCAGAGCATTTTCTGCTTTGAACAGTACAAGGTTAAGTGACTGCCCGGGGTCAGAGGTAAGTCTGGAACCCAGGTATTGGCGATTATTAAAATGGTGCTGTCGACTAGCCAGCGGTTCCTAACCTTGTCACTGGCCCTGTTGGAAGACTGGTAAAGGCAATGTACCTCTGTTGAAATGATGATGATTATACTACTACTACTACCACCACTACTACCTCTATTACTACCACCACCAACACTACTATACTACTACTACTACTCCCATCACCACCACCATCACCACCACCATTATTACAACTTGTACTACTACCACCACTACTATGACTATTATCACTACTACTACCACTCCCACCATTAGTACCACTACTACCACCTTAATTACTACTACTTATACCACTACAACCACTAATACTTCCACCAACACTATTACCACTACTATCATCATTACCATTACTACCACCATTACTACTACTACTACTACTACTACTACTACTACTACTACTACTACTACTACTACTACTACTACTACTACTACTACTACTACTACTACTACTATTGTTTTATATGAATATAATACGTATGATTACATAGGAAACCAATTAAATATGGTTATCAACATAATGGAAAAAATATAAAGGGCATAGTTTCCAGGTTAAGAATCCTTGCATTCCACTATTCTACCTCTTTGGAAACACAGAGGTAAAGAAAATGGAAATGAAAGAGAGTAAGAAGGTCATTGTTAGTTTGGGGGGGGCAGAAATGGGGATTTTCTCTCTAATTATTTGCATTTTATTATATAAAGGAAAAATGGAATGACTTAAAAATTCTCTCTATGCTGACTTTACCCATTTTGTGGTTGTAGCTTTTCTCTGTGGTTACTCTCTCAAATTATGGCAAGTATTTCTGGTCAGAGCTCAAGGAAGTTCCTTCCCAACTTTTGTGATCCCTCACTAAAGGATGAAAAGCAGTGCTACCATCTGGTTAGTAACTTTACCCTTTCAAATATTCATAAGGTACAAACTTCTAAGAGTAGAACCCAATTTTGAAAGGAAGCCCAAGCTACTCTGACTGACCATGGGGAAATTAAGTGTGGTTTGCTGCCACCATTTCATTCTGAATATGTAGAGTTTGAGGCTAGGCCAGTGGCCATCTGGGAAAGAGCCTGGAAAAGAGGAAAGCAAAGGCCTTCACCAAGGACTCACCAAGGACTCAAAGCAAACACACATTAGCTCTCTTTAAAGAACATGGAGAGGCTGTTGAAGGACTTAGCAAATGTTCCTTAAATTTATCCCAAAGCCACAAGGGCCAAAATATGTCATGTGGCATTCTGACCCCAAACTGTTAAAAATGCCTCTTAAATCAATACACAGGAGAGATTGTCTACACAAATCCAGGATTTGAGTATGGACAGATTAGGGTTCCTTCTAGTGATTGGTTTTCTCCAGAAGTATGCAATTTAGAATAGTCAGAGGAAATTTTAAGTGACAATTGAACAGGGTTTCTGAAGAAAACGTGTAAATCTTGACATTCTGTTGACTCCCAACGCCATGCCCTTTGAGTCCAGCTCAAGGAGTAAGCTTCTGAATATTAAATTTCTAAGGTATTGTGGATGGTTTACATCTGATGCCGGGGCCTGTTTAGTGATATCAGGACTGTCCATTTACCTTCATGCTACTGATCCTCCAGGGTGAATTTTAGGAAAAGCTTTTGTATTTGGGGATCAGATTGTGAACTCTGTTTTTTGTCATGAATATATGGTTAAGCAGGTGGCTGGGTGTTTTCATAAGGTGTATGACTAAAATGCCACGTGATTTCCAGGAACTAATCGACTTCTGCTGGTTGGGACTTGTGCATATTCCCATATGTGCTGCTATTTCACCATTATTGACTATTATGTAATAAAGTGTGGGTAAAGGTCAAACAAGCATTACTTAAATAACTCAAGTCAGTTAAACTTTTCACGAGTAATTACTGTAGGACATGTTTTTCCTGATTCCCATTTGAATAATCTTATAAGTTGACTTTTACAGCTTTTTTTCTTAGTTATAAAAACTTAGTCTATTTAATACTTAATCTATATAAAATCTAGATTGGAATATGAATAGTTGGTAGAGATATCTTGCGATGATTGGTTTTAAATATTTACTCCCCCCTCGGAATGTCCTTCCACGTTTTGCACTCTTTCTGACTTACTTTACCTTTTTTTTTTTTAAATCCTTACCTTCTGTCTTAGAATCAATATTGTGTATTGGGTCCAAGGCAGAAGAGCAGTTAGGGCTAAGCAATGGGGATAAGGTGATTTGCTCAAGGTGGCACCGCTAAGAAGTGTTTGAGGTAAGATTTGAACCCAGAACCTCCCATCTCTTAGCCTGGTTCTCCATCCACTGAGCCACCTTACTGCCTCTTTACTTTGTTTTTACTATATTATCTATGTATATAGCTCTTTGTAGAAGTTAATTAATGTGAAATGGCTAAGTGATATTGGACAACTAGTTATTGACCCATTGTAATGGGCGGGGCATAGCTGGTTGGAGCAGTAGAGAAGAGATATTTCCTTCCATGTTATCTTTTTTTTAATCTAATAATTACTGAATTGGGTAACAACATGGATCCTTTTTTTTTAAACCTTTACCTGCCATCTTAGAATCAATACTAATGTTCTAAGGCAGAAGAGTGGTAAGGGTAGGCAATGGGGGTTAAGTGACTTGCCCAAGGTCACACAGCTAGGAAGTGACTGAAGTCACATTTGAACCCAGGACCTCCCATCTCTGGGCTTGGCTCTCTATCCACTGAGCCACCCAGCTTCCCCTGACATCATGGATTCTTAACTTGGAATCTGTGAAATAATTCTTTTTTAAAAATCTGTTAACTATTTTCAATATAATTGGTTTCCTTTGTAATGCTATGTATTTTATTTCATGTATTAAAACATTATTTAAAAATGAGATACATATATTTCACCAGACTGTCAAAGGGGTCCAAGGTATAAAAAAGGTTAAAAACTCCTTATACAGGGATTAGAGAGAGTCAGTCTTTAAGACAGGAAAACGTAATTTCCAATTCAACCTCTGTGTCAGTGACTTTGTGACTCTTAATACTTAACTCCTTAATATCCAGTAGAATTCTCTAAGGCTGTCAATTGTGAAATAGGTACTATTGGATCCTGTAGAGGGACTTTCCTTGTCAGAAGATCACCTATACAAATGGTAGAGTAGGTCCAATTGGGAAAAAATATAGAAAAATTAATGGAGATGAAATTTATAATAGAATGTAATTTATAATAGATTTTTTCATTTTCCATTTTTTGTCATGCAAAACACATTTCCATATTGTTCACTTTTATAAGAGCAGACTCATAAAGAACCCAAACCCCCCAAATAAAACCATAAATATACTGATGTGAAATCTCTTTGTTTTATGAAAATAAAAATTAAAGTACCTGAAAGGAGCTTCCAGTGGATCATTGCCAAGTTCCCCTTTGCTCACATGGATAGAATATTTCTTGGAAAGCAGGGACTCTTTTATTTTTGGTCTTTGAATGAATTAATGAATAAATAAATGAAAAAAATTAACATGCGTGTTCAGCATTTGTCTAAAAACTAGGGATACAAATCAAAAAGTAAAGGCAGTCTTTGCCCTGAGGAAGCCTATGGTCTGATGGAGGAGATAACAACGTACAGGGCATGTTGGCAAGATAAGGACACTTTGTTCTGAAAAGTTATAGGGATGGCAAATGGCTCTGTGGTGGAGTGGATTTGATACATTCCACTCAGGAATGGGAGGCTAGGGGGCACTGTAGATAGACCACTGGGTTTAGGATCAGAAAGACGCATCTTCCTGATTTCAAATCCAGTCAGAGACACTTACTAGCTATGTGACTTTGAGCTAAACCTTTCAGTTTCCTTATCTATAAAATGAGCTGGAAAAGAAATGGCAAAAAGCTCCAATATCTTTGCCAAGAAAATCCCAAAATGGAGTCAGAAGAGTCAGGCATCACCGAAAGGACTCAACAAAGACAAACTCAGGACTAACGGCAGTTAATTGGTGGTTGATTTGGTTATGGCTTTCACATTCAGAACTCGTGTGTATGTGTGTGAGTGTGTGCGTGAGTGTGTGTGTGTGTGTATGTGTGTGTGTGGCCTTTTTTAGGGAAATAGGTCATGAAAGAGATGGCTGAAGCACAAGAGCTAGCACTTCACACAGTCCCTGGGACGTAATAGCACTTTGGGATGAGTGGTGGAGGGCCATTTACTCTGACTCCAGAGAATATCTGTTCATATACAGAAAAAGAGTGCAGGGGAGTTGGAAGTACCCCAACATAGAGGTAACATAATAGATTTGATTCATGGCAAAACTCCCAGAGGCCAACTGGAAACAGATTAAAATGTAATTGGGAAATGTTTAATGAAATAAATAACAATACCATGCAATATAGAAAATGGTAAATTATGGTTTTCTAAGTCAATGCATGATCAGCAAAGTTCCTTTCAATTTGAATTTGACATGTCTGATATAGTTCATTGAACTGATGTTAGAAAATGGAAAGATGCTGTGTTATTGGAAATTTGGGGTTCCTTAAGCCTTAATATCTATATCAATATTATTTGTAACAAGGCTTTAGACTGAGAAGACCTGTGTTAAAATCATACTTCTGCCACTTATTATCTCTGTGATGTTGGGCCAATCCCTTAACTGCTACCGGTCTCAGTTTCTTGTAAAATGAGATGGGCTGACAAGATGACTTCTGAGGTCCTTTCTAGCTGTAATTTAAGATTCTGTATTCAGCTTCTTTCTAAAAGCTCCTTCCATATTGTTTGTAAACATGCTGGAGTCTCTACTTAAAACAACTTATAGCTTGGCCCAACTCCTTAAGTTGAATCATCCTATATCACCAGAGTTGTTATTATCTTTATTTTACTGCCAGACTTCTAGAAAGAGTTACCTATACTTTTTGCCTGCACTTTCCAAAGACCTACTGATTTCTTCATCTCCAATGCTTGTAATCTCCTTTCTAATGTCAACAGTTTACATACTGAGACTGCTTTAAAAATGACTAAATACCCAAGTGTCTTCTCTTCAAAGGCTAGTGGACCTGAACTAGCTACAGAACGTCTATATATATTCCAGCATCTCTCTAGATTCTTCTGTTTCCACATGGAGAGATCATATCTCAGTGCTCAAGAATTTAAGGACCTTCTCAGCTTACCTCTATCATGCAGTCTTTCCTGAATAGTTAGTACTCTCTCTCAGCTCAAATTACCGTCTATTTATTTGTCTGTGTTTACATCTTCCCAGTAGAATATAAATTCCTTTAGGAAAGGAACAATTTTCCCTTCTATCTTTGTATTTGTAGGCAGGGGTTCTTAATTTGGGATTCATTAATTTTTACAATTAAAATTAACTTATTTATTTGTTATATTAAAATACTCAATTAATTCCTTCCCTTCGTCCCTTCCTGCCCACCCCCTCCATTAGAAAAGGCATCATTCGACAAAAAGATGCACGTGTATATAAAACTATGTTTACTTATTTCTGTTTATCAGTTCTTTCTCTGGAGGTGAGTACATATAGGACATTCTTCAAATGTTTCTACTGATGTATATAATGTTCATTTGGTTCTGCTCATTTTATTCTTCATAATTTCATGAAGTTTTTCTGTGAAAATGGAATTGTTTTAAAAATATTTTGATAACTATATTTTAATCATTTATTTCCTTTTGAATCTTATGTATTTTATTTTATTAGTTAAAAAGCATTATTCTGAGAAGGTAGTTGTAGGCTTTACCAGGTTGCCAAAGCAGTCCATGGCACAAAAAATGTTAAAAACTTCTGCTCCATTATTTCAAACATGCTTAAAAAGTGTGAGCTGAATTGTAACAAGTTTACTTATTTGATAAAATTTCTAATTTTAAAAGACTCTTTTAGTATTAGTTTTTTATATTTATAAATTTGCATTTTTAATGTTAGTGATTTTAAATTATTTAATGTTTTAAATTAAATGATTTAAATTTAATGATTTTTTCAAATAGCTCCTTAAGAGAATAAAAACTAGTAGCATTCAGGAGAGTTTATTCTGAAGATAAGACATTAAAATATGTAAAGGGACTTGGGTCAAAATATGAATGAAGGGATGAAGAAAAATGAATTATTTATGGTAATTAACTTGCTTCTATGATTTTTATGACTATTTTGAATAATTCTTCCCAATGATCATAATTTCATGTTATTTTCCTTGAGGTAAGGGACTATATTGTTTTTGTATTTACATTGCCTGTCATAGTTCTTGGCACATAGTATGCACTTATAAAGTTCTTGGTAGATTGAATGGAATCATTAATGTGCAGTTCATCTCTTTCTCCCCTCTAACTCTCCCTTTTTTCAATTTTCCCCTCAACCCATTTCCCCTCTAAAGAGCAGAAACAGACGGTTTATCCCATATAAATATCTCATTTCTCATGTTGCCATTATTTTGATGTGCTTTCTGGCATTCTTTTGCCATAAGTAACAGCCCCTTCCATTTCGTTAGCAGGCAGGTCCTCTTACAAAAGCTGCATATGACTCACATTTTCTTATGTGAGAAATACTTCTCATAAAATCTTGTGAACTGTTTGTTCATCCAAAGTCTGGCATGGTTTACAGCCACCATCCAAGAGACTGAAAAGTGAAGGTTAATGTGATAGAGAGACTCTATTGGGGGTGAAGTCACTTCTTAGTTTCACATCATTTGGAGGCACCAAAATAAAGAGCCCCGTGTCTCCATGATAGTTTGTTTGGGTTTATGTTCCAACAACCATCCTGAAAAGGTATCTCTGTTAACTCTGGAGAGCATGTGTTGATATTTAAACCAGGAACACTATACATATATATCATATATACACATATATGCACATGCACATACCTGCAGTATTCCTATGCCCATGTTTGTGCTCATGCCTATGCCTGTAAATATAGGATGCCATCGAAAGGCTTAATGTAGTTTAAAGTTCCACCTCACAGATTTATTAGCTGACCAAATCAAATTTAACCACTGTTTGCCTCGGTTTCTTAATCTGTAAAATGAGGATAGATAATAATAGCTCTTGACTTCCAGAATTTCTTCCAATTAGATAGTTGTAGAATTTTTCGTACTATAAAGTACTATATAAATTCCACCTACCATATTGTGTAATATGTTAATAATCAGTCAGCCAGTCAATAAACATTTAATGAGCAGCCACTATTTGCCTGGTATCTTGCTAAATTCTAGGGACACAAAGAAAAGAATAGATAGTGCCTGATCTCAAGGAGCTCACGGTTTAGTGGGGGCAGATGACACGCAAACAACTATGTACAAACAGCCTATATTCAGTATGACTTGGAGAAGGAACTCTGATTATAGGAGATTAGGAAAACTTCTAGAAGATGGGACTTCAGTGGGAACTTGAAAGAATCCAGGGATGTCACAAGGCAGAGGTGAGGAGAGAAAGCATTCCAGCATAAGGAAGGGGATCAGAAAAGTGAAAGATGCAAAAACTTATTTGAGGAATAACAAAGGAGACCAGCATCATTGGGTCACAAGGAAGGAGTTCAAGGTGTATGAAGACTAGCAAAGGGAGGGGAACAAATTATGGAGAGCTTTGATTGCTCAACAGAAGCTTTATATTTGATCCTAGAAGTATCACATAGAATACAACTATAAAACACTGTCAAAGGGGCAGCTGGGTAGCTCAGTGGATAGAGAGCCAGGTCTAGAGAAGATCCTGGGTTCAAAACTGATTTCAGACATATACCAGCTGTGTGACCTTGGGCAAGACCCCAATTACCTAGCTCTTACTGCTTGGAACTGATAGCATCAATTCTAAGATAGAAGGTAAGGTTAAAAAAAATTGGTGTTAATTTAGAGCTAGAAGGGAAAAAAGTAATTATGGTTCTGTGACCTTTATAGCAGAATTATTCACCAATTCCTTCTTAGTTTTAGTTTTTTTTTTAACTCTTACCTTCTTCCTTAGAATTAATACTGTATATTGGTTCTAAGTCAGAAGAGTGGTAAGGGCAAGGCAGTGGGGGTTAAGTGACTTGCCCAGGGTCACATAGCTGGGAAGTATCTGAGGCCAGATTTGAACCCAGGACCTCCTGTCTCTAGGCCTGGCTCTCAATCCACTGAGCTATCCAGCTGCCCCCTCATAGTATTCTTGATAAATGTACTTTAGACTTTTCTTCATCCATATTTGAAATATCTACACGATACCTGGGCATCATCATGCTTTTAACTTTAGGAATGGACTAAGAACTGACAGAGAACAGCTGTTTTTTTTTATTTCTATTGTTCATCAGAGAAAAGAATTTTGAATTTCAGTAGGAGGTACATAAGATATTAATACAAACCTGACCGAAAGAGCTTGAGATATTAAAATGTGTTGTCATGAATGGTAGTGGGAATGATGCCTCTTTTTCTGGAGAGAGAATGAAGTTAGGGTGATGGGAGTATAGTGGTGGCACAAAGAGATGTTGGCACAGAGTTGGCAATCTGTATAAAGGTGCTTGGCTCAAGCAAAGTTTTTCTTATAATCCAAGAAGAAATTTAGTAGCTCCTTGAATTCCCTTCCGAGTCCATATTGTAATATTTCAGAGGAGCTGTGATTTGGTTTGAAAGAATGAGAGAACCAACCAGCAAATGTCATAGCTACCATTCATTATTTCTTTCATTCAAATTCTTTTGGGATTGAATTTAGGATTTCATCAGAATAGGGAGTGCCTACTAAGGGAATTCCCTCTTCTAATGAAGGTCATCACCCATTCTGCAACTTCTGGTTTGGGGGAGTTGCCTGAGGCAAAGAGAAGTTAAGTTATATACACTAGATCACATAGTCAATATGGCCTTGAGGCGGGGCTTGAACCTAGGTTTTCCCAACAGGAGACTTATCCACTATACCATGGTCTCTCTCAGTAGACATTTGAGAGCAAGCATAGGGCTTTAAGGTTTGCAAAGGGCTTTGAAAATGTCTTTTTATTTGATCCTAATGATGATCCTGGGAAGTAGATCCTATTATTATCTCTATTTTACAAATGAGGAAATTGAGGCAGATAGAGGTTAAATGGCACTTAATATAGTAGGTATTATTTTACTGCAAGTTGTAGGAACTAGAGCAAAGTTTGGAGAAGACACAGTCTCAGGTGATCTTTTAAGGAAAAAGGTATAAACATGGAGAGCTATAATAAAAATAATGATATAGGATGTCCCCAAAGTCTTAGTGCAGTTTTAAGCTTTATAAACAAAGACAAAAATGATTTTTGGGACAGTCTATACAAATATATGTGAAAAGGTCCCTTGGAGGTTATTAACTCTATCTTCTAGAATATTTAGGGGAAGGAAGACTGAGGTGGTTTGGAATAAAAATGCAAAACAGAGGGGGAAATATAGATGGCCACATACAAGATAAGGAGAGAAGTGATGAAATACAGTGCCCACAGGGTGGGGATCTTGGACATGATGCTTTGAAATACAAGGTTCAGAAGGGATTTATTGAGGAGGAACCTCAGCATGGACATGGAAATAGAACAAGATCTGACTATTAGCTGTGGGTTCAGCTGCATCAGAATGGGTTCTGAATGTACTTATCCCTTGACCAAGAATTTTTAGTAAAACAAATAAGAGATGACGGCTTTTCAGATCAGACAATAGGAGGAGTGAGGAGAATCAGAGCATCATAGATATAGGGTTGAGAAGGACCTCAGAGACTATCCTACCTCCAACTTTCATTTTACAGATAAGGAAGTTGAGGCCCAGGGGCTTAGGTGACTTGTCCAAAGTCTTGCAGGTAGTACATATCAGAAATGGGCTTTGAGCCAAAGATCCTCTTCTCAAGAAGAGGTGTGTTGATTCTGCTTGAGTCTAGAGAGTAGGGCTAGGAATGAATTAGAAAGTCAGAGAGGTAGATTTTATCAGGTCATATATTTTGAGCTGGAAAGGACTTTAGAGGTCATCAAATCTAACCCTTCTCTGCCCCCTCTCCACACTTCATTTTTACATGAGGAAAGTAAGTTTTAGTTAAGAAGCTCAAGGTTACAAACAAGTGTCTAAGGAGGGCTTTGAATCCATGTTCTCCTGAATTCAAATTGGAAGATTTCCCTCTGAGACTAGCCTCAGTTTACTTATACAGATTTTGTTTGTATATAGTCATTTGTATATTATCTCCTCATTAGACCGCCACTTCTTTTGTCTTTCTTTGTATTCCCCAGAACTTAGTGAGGTGTATGGCACATAGGAGGAACATAATAAATACTTTTTCACATGATTTGATGCAGTTTGTCTTACCTACTGTGCAGTACTGCCTCTCAGTAATTTTAGAATGATAGGATCAAAGATATAAACCTGGAAATTTTTAAATCTAGTCCAGCTATCTCATTTGTGGCAGATACCAGAGTGTGACCCAGTTTCTCTTGCTCCCTATCTGGGATTCTCTCTACTCTAAGGCACTGTCTCTGTAAGGAATAGCGTCCTAGCGATTAGAACTATCATAAAATGGAATGGGGCTGCTTCAGTAGTGGATTCCCTATTATTGGAGGTCTTCAAGTAAACACTGAACAGCCACTTAATTGGTCTGTTTTAAAGGAAATTTGTATTCAGATGCTTGTGGAATACAACGACCTTCCATATCCCTTATAAATCAGAGATTCTATGAGCTGTGTATTCATTAATGTCTGTACTCCTTCCATGAGCATGGATCACATTGTACCCTCGCCATGACTTGGTAGATGGTTTCATGAGTTTCTACGACTAAAAATACACTAATTTGCCGTTTTCTGATAACTTTCAGTTGATTAACCCCTCTGAACTTAACCAACAGATCCATGGATGTCAGACAAAGAATCTATTCCCAGGTCTCGCTTCCTGAAACTTACCATAACTTATATTATAATTACATAGATTTTGAGAGTCCAGTTTCATCTCCTTACTGTCTTTCTTTCTTCCTTTCTTCCTTCCTTTCTTTCTTTCTTTCTTTCTTTCTTTCTTTCTTTCTTTCTTTCTTTCTTTCTTTCAAATCAAAGCATATAATAAAAATCCTACATTCCGATAGTATATGACAGAAGTGAAAGATTGTTATGGAAGGTCAAATCATGGAAGATTAATTTTTTTAAATTTTGAATATATTCCCATAGTTACATGTTTCATGTTCTTTCCCTCTCCCCAAGCTCCCTAACCCCCCTTAGTTGATGCACAATTCCATGGGATTTTACATGTATCATTGATCAAGACCTAATTCCATATTATTGATAGTCAGACTAGAGTTATCGTTTAGTGTCTACATCCCCAATAATATCCCCATCAGCCCATGTGTTCAAGCAGTTGTTTTTCTTCTGTTTCTCCTCCCACAGTTCTTCCTCTGAATGTGGTTAGTTTTCTTTCTCATAAGTCCCTCAGCCTTGTCCTTGCATTTCTGCTAGTAGAGAAGTCTGTTATGTTTGATTGTACCACAGTGTATCAAAGATTAATTTGACAATGTTTCAGATGGTATAGTAATTGATTTTAAAATCATAATGAATGTCTGTACATGGCATTAAAAAAGACTCAACAACCAGGTGATAGACTTGACTGCCTTGAGAAGTGATGGATTCCGCCTTCTTGGATGAAGGCTTTCAAATAGAGGCTGGATGATAACTAGATGAGTATGTTATTATGGGAATTCCTTTTCTAAAGGTATTGATTAGACTAGATGGTCATTGAAGTCTCTTCCAACTCTCAAATTTTGTGATTCTATGATTCAAGTTTTTTAGGAGTCCCTGTCTCCTTGGAAGCCTTTGTGGGCCCACAGATGCTACTACTTAAAAGGAGGTGCTGCAGATGCTTTGGATCTCTTCTCTTTCTGGAATGAGATCTTTGGTCTTCCCCCAAGCCTCCTCCCCAGATCCTCCTCCCAGCTTTGTCATTCTTTGTCATCCTCAGGCTCCCTAGGGAATGATTTGTTTTTGAGGTTTTCATCTAAATTTTCTCTTGAAAATTGATAATCCTTCTCAGTTGACATCTATCTGGCCACTCAAGATAAGACCATCCCAAGGTTGCATGTCACAGGGTTTCTTTGCTATCTTTATTGACCAAAAGAGGTGTTGAAATGCAACTATAATTAAAAAATAAAGTCGAAGGGAGCTCAGAACTTTCTGTGAAGAAGGGAAGCACATCAAAGCTATTGGAAAGTACACACTGTCATGGTGTAGCTGAAAAAAAATCCAGTGAACTTCATCCTAATTTCCCAGTAAACATCTTAGATGTCTGCTTCAGTGAGCTGTTTGGAGAAGCATTTCCGGTGTCCATCCAGCACATAGAGGGAGAAACTACTCATAAAGGGTACAATCCACAGAGGTCAAAGTTCTTTCCCAGACACTTCCTTTGTGACTTGCTCTCCAGTACCAGCTGTCTTTCTGTTTAGCTACCATTTCTCATTTGTGTTTGGTGGTTGAATCTTCCTTTGTGTGTGTGTGTGTGTGTGTGTGTGTGTGTGTGTGTGTGTGTGTGTGTGTGAAAAAGAATTTTGCCCTGTTTATGGGTCTCACAGGTAATTTAAGGAACTCATTTATAATCTTTGTCCCCAATCATATGGCCATAGAGTTCATGTTTAGGTAGATGTTGAAATGTGTGACCACCTTACGTTATCAAAATACTTGTAAGAAATTGGATCTCTGAGTAGTTGGCTAGTTGGATTCCAGTCCTGGTAGATATTCCCCTCTGAAGTATGAATGAGAGACATCCAGAGCAGAGTTAACTAGGTGGGTGTCTTATCAGAAAGGTAATAGAGTCAGGTTTCCTATTATTAAAATGATGAGAAGTTTGGGATTGGGTTGGTTTTGTTCAAAATGAAGTGTCATGACATTAAGCTTGAGAAATGGAAGCTGTACCCATATTCGTGGCCATCTTTAAAGGAACTCATTTAAGGTTTTAAAGGTTTTTTTTTCAGTACTCAGGAAGCATAATGTCTGTGAGTTGAGATGACCTGACTTCTACTTCCCTATGTGTACTTACTACACGTTAAATACTCTCTGATTGCCTGATTATTAGAGGATAGGGAAGGGATGAAAATATTTTGATATTCTTATATGCCCATGAATTCTTATTTGTAACAGTATATGTATGTGGCAACCAGTGGGGAAATGGATAGAGATCTGGAATTGGTTTCAGGAGGATGGCCTGAGTTCAAATCTTGCCTCATATACACTTACTGGCTGTAACATCCTTAGATGTTAGTTTTTTTGTCTGTAAAAGAGTGATGATAATAATAATGAATATTTCCCCAGGGTTGGTGTGAGTATAGAATAATATTATATATATATAATCAAATTAGACAATATTTAGCAAACTTTAAAATACTATAATGGGGTCCCCCTGAATAGTTCAGGGAATAGAGAACCAAGTCTAGTGACTGGAGATCCTGAGTTTAGATTTGGTTTAAGACCCTTCCTAGCTGTATGTCCCTGAGCAAGTCACTGAACCCTTATTGCCTAGCTGTTACTGCTCTTCTGCCTTGGGACCAATGCACAAATATTGATTCTAAGATGGAAGGTAAGGATTTAAAAAAACAAACTATGTAGATGATATCATTATATATTCAAATTTTATAAACATCAAAGTGAATTATAAATATGAACTCTATTTTATGTCTACCCATTATATATGTATATATACCTGCAAATATACATGGGAGAGAAGGAATAAGAATTTGTTTAGTGTCTACAATGGGCCAGGCACAGTACTAAGTGCTTTTTTACAAATATTATCCCGTTTGATCCTTACAACAGCCCTGCAAGGTAAATGTTATTGTTATCCTCATTTTATGAAGAAATTGAAATAGACATATGTTAAGTGACGTGCCTAGGGTCTCACAGCTAGTAGGAGCATGAAGATGGATTTAAAATCAGGTCTTTCTGATTCACACATAGCTGCCTCCAGGCTAAATATTCCCAATTGTTTTTCCAATACACTCTCACAGGACATGGTCCCTAGGACCATTACAGTCTTACTTTCCATCTTCTGGATATTGTAGCTTATCAGTCACTATAAAAAAGTTTATCAAAAACTTCAAAAACCGTGGTACCCAGACTGAATATAATATTTCAGCTGTGTTCTGACTAGGACAAAAAACAGATGATCATTTCCCTAGTCCTGGATTCTGCACTTCTCTTCATAGAACCCAAGATGACATTAGCTTTTTGGCTGCTATATCACAGTTGACTCATATTGACCACAGAGCACTTTAACCATCCCTTACCCTGCACCTCCCTCTCCTACCTCCATCCTGTCCAGATGATCTGCTGTCTAGCCATGCCTGGCTCATGTTGTACTTGTGAGCCTGGTTTCTTGAACCCAAGTGTAATACTTTGTATTTCAATTTATTAAGTTTCCATTATTAAATTAGGTCCATAAGGCCACCTGGACCCTTCAGGTCTTTGGACTCTTGGCCAAGACTTCACAATCTTGAGCAGATTTCTAGATTTCTTCTGGCAATATCATCTGTGCCCGTGTAATTCACGGAAGTGGCTATTTGGTTTGACAAGTCTTGAAAAGTTCCTTGTCATGCCCTGGATACATACCGCTAGGGGATAGCAGAGGTCTCTATTGCTGTGTTATCAGGTCAGCAAATAACTATCTCAGGACATCTTAGCATGGGATTACAAGCACCACAATCTCCCTTCTTCCTCTGACCTTTTAGGGTGATCTCTCATCTGATAACGAAATCAGCATCTCCCCTAACTAGCTGAACTACCTTATTAGCTCCAAGTGTTCAGCAGCCTTCCCTCTTCCCTTTTTCTCTTCTGTATTTGGTATTTTTATGCCCTCCAACCTCTTGGTCAGGCTCTTAGTTTCCTCTTAGTCTTGTCAGATCTTTTTCTTTCTTGTTTTCACTTTAATACTCTTCTTTCATTTTTAAAGAAACTTTTAATTCTCCCTGGTAACCTGAGTGAAGAGGATCTCCTTACATCTATACCAAGATAAAGATTAAAGGGGGCAGCTGGGTAGCTCAGTGGATTCTAGCCAGCCCTAGAGATGGGAGGTCCTAGGTTCAAATCTGGTCTCAGGCACTTCCCAGCTGTGTGACCCTGGGCAAGTCACTTGACCCCCATTGTCTATCTTCACCACTTTTCTGCCTTGGAGTCAATCGACACAGAAGGTAACATTTAAAAAAAAAAGATTATAGTCACTCCTTTTCTTTTCTCTGGAAACTATTACTTTTATTATACTCAGCAACCAATTAGAGGAGGCAACTCATATTATCTTGATGCTTCTCGCCTCTATTCCCCATCACTCCTAGAGGCTTGACCTATGATTTTATAGGTGTAGGAAACTCCCAGGTGAGGAAAATTCCCTCTCCCAATGCAGGTCAGCAACTTTTCTGTGAATTCAGAGTTCTAGAAAGTTGCTGATAGCCCTGAGAGATTAAATGACTTGTTCAGGGTTGCAAGCCAGTATTAGTCAGGATGTAGTATTTAGACAAAGGTTTTACTGGCTTCAGGGCCAGCTTTCTATATAATATGCCCTAGGACATGATGATTCCTATTTTCCCTATGATGTTATTAAAACAAAACAAAACAAAACTTTACCTTCTGTCTTAGATTCAGTAAGAAGTATTGATTCCAAGGCAGAAGAGTAGTAAAAGATAGGCAATTGGGGTTAAGTGACTTAGCCAGGGTCATACAGCTAGGAAGTGTCAGAATCTAGATTTGAACCCAGGACCTCCTGTCATTAGGTCTGACTCTCTATCCACTGAGCCACCTAGTTGCCTCAAAGTTATTAATATAGATTCTTTATACTAGGATATAAAGTAGCAAAGAGATTAGCAGATCCATATAAGAGGAGAATAGCAGAACTTCAGACAGATTAATTAAAGGCCTTCAACACACACATACCTTGGAGAATATTAACCAAGAGACAAAAATGAGCAGTTGACTAGTGTGGTAATTGGGAATGTTGGTTATGAATAAAAGAGACTCTTTCTTTGTGTTTGGCAAGTTTTCTACTTTCTTCCTCTGCTTTTTCTTTCCTTCGTTTATCATTCCCTGACCTAAAGTTTGACCAACTCCACAGAGCAGGTTGGTGAATGACCATAAGGTCAGGGTTTGTAGGAGATCAAGGACAGTGTCGGTCATCCTCCACAACTGTAGGCAAGACTAACTAATATGTGACCCCCACATCTTTTTCCTGTCCTTTCCCATGGACATGCCTGTGAAAATGATGGATCACCTCCCAGGCTGTCAGTCCCTGTGGAGAGTCAAGAGGAGTCTTTTGCCTCTCACGGTTCAGGGAAAGCATCCCCTGGCTTTGACTCTCCACCCAGGGCCAGATCAGCACTGCCACACTCAGATTCTGCAAGTCAGAGCAGTGACCAAAACCTCTGAGCTGAGACTGACCTCTGTTAATGACTCTGGGCTGGGACTCCATTTGGCCGAGTTTGCTTCAGTTGATTCAAGCAATGATAATCAAGTCCCAGACTGGGACAAACCCCTTAGGGGCTCGGTTTGGATTTGCCTTGTGTTTTTTCCAATCCTCCTTCATTTCAGAAGAAGGAAACTGGAAAAAGCAAGCTGACTTTTGGCCCATGTCTCATTGTTTACCGCTTAAGAGGTCGCATGAAATCTCTTATTACTTAAGTTATGATAAAGCTGAGTTCTGGAACGATTAACCAAGAACATATTCCGCAAGTCAGATATTGTCACTTTTCTCCGTACCGCAGGCCCAGTTTTCTCATTTCCCACTTTTCTGTCTTGGTGCTCCCCCAACCCCGCCTCACTTGTGTGGATCTTCTCAGTTGGATATTTTGTGCCTAACCAACCTGTCTTGAAAGCATCTATTTTTGTACATTTCCAAAGGATGCTTTGTAGTCCTGCAGCTGTCAGGTCTGGGGGAGTTTGTACTGGCTTCACCTTCCTCAGAAACCAGAAAACAGCACCTGCTAGACTGAAGAATTGCCTTTCGTATTTTTTCCATGGGTTATGTTCCAAAAGACCCGCTGAAATAATTCGTGACCACATACAGACACCACAGTCAGCAGCTAACCACAGGTTCCAGCAAGGAGTAGGACCTTTGGCTCCCAACTCCCGACCTATCTTGGCTCCCCTAGTTATTTAGTTCTTTACCACATCAGCTTAAAGGTGAAAGTCTGAGATGCACTGACAGGATTTATATTCCCTTTCATAGTAAGTCACCTGGGAAACTCCCTATCTTCCTTAGGACTTGTCCCAGGGACAGATATTTATGGAAACAGGAGTGCCATGGGTAAATTTTCATAAAATTTGGATTCATCAGAATACAATCAATGGCTTTGCAAAAAAAAAAAGTTATCTATGAAAGCTTCTCATTTTTCTGTCTTCCTCATTAGTTCATCACTCAAAAAGATTTTATCCAATACCTGCTATGTGTCAGGAGGATTATTCTGTTGGCACAATAGCTAGAGTATCAGTCCTGGGATTAGGAAGACTCATTATCCTGAATTCAAATCTAGCTTAGACATTTATTGTTTGTGTGACCCTGGCCAAGTCACTTCTCTTGGTTTGCCTCAATTTCCTCATCTGTAAAATAAGCTGGAGAAGGAAATGGCAAATCACTCAAATATCTTTACCAGGAAAAACACAAATAAAGCTATGAAGAGTTGGAAGTGACTGAAAATGACTGAACACCTTGTGCCAGATATCCTGCTAAGCACTGAGGATTCAAAGAAAGACCAAAGATAATCCCTTCTTGTACAGAATCTATTGAGGGAGGGAACATAGAGACAATTATGTACAGAAATGATACATAGAATCAACTGGAGATAATCAGTTGAAGGAAAGTAGAATTTTTTTGAAGCCCCCAAGTTAAGAGGACATGATTTGCTGCTGCCCCAAATACATTTAGAGGGATAATCTCTTCTCTTTCCCACTTCCTATTATCGCTCATAGAGGGAGCTGGGAAGCCATAGGGGTATGGCATAGAGAGCAAAGGTTCTCAGACTGATATCTATAGATAGATCTCAGAGGCTCTGTAAAGTTAGGTGGGAAAAACAGTATATTTTTATTTTCATTAACCTCTAACTGAAAATGAACTTTACCTTCAATCATTTAAAAACATTATCTGGAGAAGGCATCCACAGATTTCATCAGACTGCCAAAGGGGTGTGTGATACAAAAACTTCATGAGTATCAGATGTAATGTAAAAATAGAGTCAATTGAAGGAGAAAAGAAATGCTAAAGTTTCTGGGAATTTTTTTCAAAGCAGTCAAGCATCCTTTCCTTTTCACAGCAGTAGTGATAGACTTCAGGGCCACCTGAGGTATACATAACCCGAAATGACCAAAATGTTGTGATATAGATATATTTTTTGCTTAAGTACACTTCTTCGATATGAAGGAGCATTTTAATGCATTGTGCATGTGTGTATGGGTGCATGCGCACAAGTTTGTGGGGTTGGAGGTGGATAAGATGAAAGGTATCATTGAGAAGTGATAGGGATTAAAAAAAACACTTAATAAATCACTTATTCAAACAAACAGCTTATTCCAGGTCACCCTGGAGACCCTTCTATCTGGGGGTGAAGCAGACGTTCGTTGGCATTGATCGGACCAGTTCCCTCCATCGTTTCCCACATGCCTGCCCAATACAATGCCCCAAGTCTATTTGCTCACCTTGACTGCTGACAGTTATAAGACGTATAGCTAGGCATGAACATAAGCTTGAAACCAGCATTTTGAAGAAAAAAAAAAAGATTAAACAACCAATTAAGCTCAAATGGTCCAGCACCCTCCTCCACCCAGAACCACACCCCGCCAGAGAGAAAAGGCAACCTAATTGCTTGGTTGCTCCCTCCATTCAATTATTCTCTAGGCAGCCATGGACCGAGACTTTGTGTAGGGCAGTTTTCTGCCTGTGCCTCCCCAGGCAGCCTACAGGAGAGAACATTGAGGTGTTTACAGGGCTACAAGGAGGCCGGCCACATAAGGACTGCACTCTGAATCCCAGGAGTCCTCTTTGGAATTTTGTCAGTTGGGGCTCAGTGTGCCAGGAAGATTCTGTGCACATGTTGCAAAGCTCTTTATGACAGAATGTCTTCAGAGCCTCAGCAGATACCTGAGAGTGACCCCCAATAGATAGCAGGGTGGTGCTCGGGGAGGAGGGAGGGCTCGCTCTGCCTGGGGGGATTCTCGAGAGCAGCCAATGGAGCATCACATGGTACAGAGCCTCAGCCAAATAACACATATTGAGCTGGGCTGCATCTCACTTTTGCTATCCCAGAAGAGCCCAAATACAGATGTTCTTAGGGCATTTACAATGCAAAATCCCTTCCTAGAGAACTCAGTTGAAGCTGGACCAGGGAGACCCATGAAGCTCAAGTTCTTTGTGGCACCGTTTCCTCATGCAATTTTTATAAACACTTCCTAAATGTTTTATGAGCTATGAAAACAGTTGGGGGAAACTGTGCAGCCACATAAAGGTCACATGCTAAGTACATTGCTGGAAAACTTGTAGCAAAAAAAACAAAAAACCAGCTAATTTTACTGACAAATGCTGTGGTCTTAAGGCAGAGCTCGGCCTCAAGTTGCATCCTGTTAACCAGCAGGAATGCTTTTAAGACTTCTCTTGTCACTTGTAATAAAATAATTTCATAGAAAAGGTTTACAGATCTTCAGGCAAAAGTGTTCTATTCACGTAGCATTATCTAATTGTCTCTTTTATTTTTGGGAAAAGGTGATTTAACCTAGAAGCTGTTCCCTTCTATACAGTCTCAAATATTTAGTATCCTATGGGGGAAGAGCCAGGTCTAGAGATGAGAGGTCCAGGGTTCAAATATGGACCCAGGTACTTCCTAGATGTTTGACTTTGGGCAAGTCACTTAACCTCCATTGCCTAGCCCTTATGTTTCTGCTGCCTTGGAACCAATCACTGTATTGTTTTAGTTACGCAAAACATATTTTCATATTGTTCTTTTTTTGTAAGTGAAAAATCTTATAAAACCAAAACCCCCAAACCAAAACCGAAATAAACAAGTGAAAAATGATATGCTTTGAACTGTATTCAGACTCCAATAGTTCTTTCCCTGGACGTGGATAGAATTCTTTGTCTTAAGTCCCTCAGAGTTGTCATGATCATTGTATTGCTGAGATTAGCAAAGTCTATTGCAGTTGATCAAATACATAATATGAATTCTAAGATGGAAGGTAAGAATTAAAAAGATCATATCCTATCTAATTTATTTTAAAATATTTTTAAATTAACAAACACTTATTTTCTCTGAGAGTGGGGGAAAAATAAAGGCAAATTCTTGTAACAAGTATGCATAAACAAGTCAAACAAATTCCCACTCTGGTCATATCCAAAAATGTATGCTGCAGGATGCACCTTGAGTCCATCACTTCTATATCAGGAGGTGGATGGTCTTTATTACCAGACCTATAAAATTATGGCTGGCCATTACATTGATCAGAGTTCTTCAGTCTTTCAGGGTTGTTTGCTTGGTTTTTTTTTTACAATGTTGTTATTGTATAAATTGGTTGCCTATTCATTTCATTTTGCATCAATCCATACAAATCTTCTTAGGTTTCTCTAAAACTGTCATTTCTTCTGTCATTTCTTATGGCACAATAAGATTCCATTTTAATAGATGAATTCTTTTGGAAACGAATGGGCTGTATTTTCTGATTCAGGTTTATAATAGTCATTGCTCTCTCTCTGTCTGGATCCCAGTGTGGCTTTGCTGTTCCCCTTGATGACTTCTCAAGGTCTCTCCAACCTGGATTGCTGTGGCACTCCCTGCTCATGGCTTAATGGAAGCTTCATCGGAGGGAATGGGTGGAAACTTGTCAGTCGAAGGTGCTGTTCATAAGAAGCATGTCAGATAGACAGTCAAATTAACTTTGCAGGATGTAGTTCCATTCTCTACTGTTGGTTACTCCCTGCTACTGAGGTTGCCTTTATTTGTACAGGCTAGCAATGGTTTGTTTGTCATTGTTTCCCAGGGCTTGGCATGAAGAAATTACTTTATAAAGATTTGTTGAATGAATGGTTAACGGATGAAGGACAGGAGATGAATTAAATTCACAAATTAAGTACTTAATTATGATATAAGCCTTCAGTTGCCTCTTCTTCTAGAAAATTATTTCATAATAGCAGATATATAATGCTTTAAAGTTTCTAAAGCACTTTGCATATCATATAATTATATCTTTGTTTATATATGTATACATACACACATATATGTGAGAGAGGAATATATATGTATATATTTATATATATGTAGACTATGTATGTATTATACATATCTGTGCACCACTGTGAAGTCTGCAAACTGTTTACATACAAGCATCTAAGAAGAACAGTGGATAGAGTGGATAGAGCACTGGTCCTAGAATTATGATGATCTAAGTTCAAATCTGGCCTCAGACATTTACTAGTCGCATGATCCTGGGCAAATCATTTCACCTTTGTGGGCTTTAGTTTCCCCAATTGTAAAATGGGGATCATAATAGCAACTATCTCACTGTGTTGTTTGTGGCTCAAATGGGATTTTATGTATATGTGTGTGTATGTAAATGTAGAAATCCCTTACCTTCCGTCTTAGAATCAGTACTGTATGTTGGTTCCAAGGCAGAAGAGCGGTAAGGGCTAGGCAATTGGGGTTAAGTGACTTGCCCAGGGTTACACAGCTAGGAAGTGCCTTAGATCAGATTTGAATCCAGGACCTCTGGCTCTGGCTCTCAATCCTTTGAGCCACCTAGCAGTCCTTCCCACTTGTTTAAAAAAATGACAACATGTAATAAAGGTATCTCTAGACCTGCCTCTCAATCCACTGAAGCACTTCGCTATCCCGAGGATAATATTTGTGAAGTGCTGAGCACAGTGCTCAGAACATAGTAGGCACCTAATAAATGCTTATTCCTTTTCCCTTTCATTTAATCATACAACAACCCCCTGAAGTAGATGGAAATTATTATCCCCACAAAGCAGGTGAGGAAGTAAGGATAACAGATAAAGTGGCTTGTCGCACAACTTGTCACCCAACTAAGTAAGCATGCTATCAGGATTTGAACCCAGTTTTGTCTGACTTGAGACCTGGCATCCTATCTACTATCTTGTTCTGCCTCTATGCTTAGCTTTACCTCTCACAGGTGGTATGAGGCAAGACTAATAAATAAACAAATAAATGGAAATTAGGGACCTTGAAAGACAGGGGCTACTATTTAAATATTTAATAATCCCCCCAATACTAAGTCCCCTGTTAAAGTCAGGTTGACAAGATTAGAATGATTGCCCCTAAGAGAATGAACCAGATTGAAAATGAGAATGCTGACAGTTATAAAGTTCGCCCCTTTTAATAATTTCAGGAGGAAAGAATGCTATATGGCAGTGAGGTTTATGGAAAATAGAGAATTCATTAAAAAGCTGACCAAGAATTTAAAGTGTGTTGTGAGTGGAGAAACGTGAAGCAAATCTGTATTCCATTTCACTGTTCTCTTTAGGCAAAGATGGGGCTTAGTCTTTAGTTTGAGAGGGAAAAAAGCCCCTACATTTGTTCTCCATTAGTTTTTCCTTTAGGCTTGTTGCTTGTGGAACTCTTTCTAAGAGGTAAATCAAAAGGATTTGGGAGGAAGAGAATCCCAGAGAAAGAAACCAGGAAACTCTCAGGAGGAGATGGTGGGTTGGGGCAAGAAGAGGTATGATAAAGGCAGGCGTGGAAAGTGCAAAGTTAGCCCATTTGGTTGGCTCCTGATAAAAGAAGCTCACGTTTCAAGACAGTTTGACCCAGAGGAAAATTTTGTTCCATAGCCACAAACCATACCCTGAATCTTGGCTAACTGGCTCATGGCTCACTGAGGTTTGCCATTGGACTCCAGAAGACACCAGGTGAGGGAATTTGGATGTCTCAGCAAATCTGTCACCACTCCTGGATAAAGTGATCAAACCTTTAGCCCCACTGACAGTAGTATCATCTTCAGGACTTAGCAGATAGACTGGGAATTACCTAGCCAGGATATCACTGCAGGTTTCACAACTGATTGACTGTGCGAATGAGGTGCTCTCTTGGAAATGCATTTTCTTCTTCTTTTTCTTGCTTAAGCCAAAGGCCAATATTATGAGAAAAATAGAAGTGACCTTAATCAGTAGAACATATCTTCAGCTACTCATGAGAATTTCTTTGTGGCCCTGGGAATGTCACTCTATTCCTTTGCATCTCATTTTACTATCAGCAAAATGAGAGAGTTTAATTAGATCATTTCTCTCTAAAATCCTTTACATCTCTAATATTTTATGATACTATCAATACAATATAAGATTAGAGAAATGAAATAGATTTAGTTTTAAGGTATCTAACTACAAATTCATTCATTCACTAACCTTTTATTAAGGCTATTAATATTATTTTATTATTATATATGGAATATTATAATAATAAACTAATAAATTTATTTTTGTTTATTTAAAAATATAAAAATTAAATTAATATTAATTAATTAAATAATAATTAATTATTCTGTGCACATTATGCAATAGACTGGGGAAAATACCTAGTTTAGATTAAGACATAGCACCTGGTGCTTCCATAATAGGGATCTATAACATTCTATAAGGCTCATGATAAAAAAGACAGATAGTCATAACAAATCATATTGCATGATCAGAGCATTAGGGAGCTGCAAAAGGAAACATTAGATGGGTATATGAAGGAAATCATTATGATCTCAGTTTGAGATCTGGAAGGTTATCTCGGATCATCAAAGCCATTTCCTTTATTTCACAAACGATGAAAATTGAATGAAGAAATGAAGTCCAGAAAAGGTCAAATACATAATGAGCATCAAAGGCAGAATCTTAAACGTAGGTTGAAAAATTGAAAGTAACTACTTCCTTCCCACTTCTCTGCCTCCCCATGCCTCTTGGAAGGAAGATGAAGTCACTTATATCCTTGTAGCTTGTTAAGTCTCATCCTTTGGGTGCTCTCATATTGGTGTTTTCTCAGGTCATTCTGGGGCAGCTATGTGGCACAGTGAATAGAGTGCTAGGCTTGAATCAGGAAGGCTCATTTTATTAATTCAAATCTGGCCTTAGACACTTACTGCCTATGTGACCCTGAGCAAGTCACTTAATCCTGTTGGCCTTGGTTTCCTCATCTGTAAAATGAGCTGGAGAAGGAAATGGCAAACCACTCCAGTAGCTTTGCCAAGAAAATACCAAATGAGGTCATGGAAAGTCAGACATCACTGAAACAGCTCAACAAGAAATCCTTCTGAGGCTTCTCTTATCTGGTTTCAAATGGAATCTTATTCAGAATGGATGTTCTTAAAACCTCCATATTTTCTTTCAAATACTGAGGAAGTCCTAGAATGTTAAATAAGAATAATTTGATTTAAAAAAGTAAAGACTCATACCTAATACTAATGATAAGAATTGTGTGTGTACTATTAATGTATCAAATCTTCCATAAGCAGCTTGGTGACACAGTGGGTAAAGTATGAGGTCTGGAGTCAGGAAGACCTCAGTTCAGGTTGGGCATATGACACTAGTTGTGTGACCTGAGAAAGTTACTTAAGCATTTTTGCCTTAGTGTTCTTATCTGTAAAATGAGTTGGAAAAAAGAAATGGCAAAACGCTCCAGCATCTTTACCAAGGAAAAACCCCAAATGGGGTCATGAAAAATCTTAAATAACTGAACAACAAATCCACTCATCCTAGCTAACTCCAATATGATAACCTTAGAAAAAGATATGCATTTCTTTATAATTGGTAGATGCCAAGTAGTGATTTTCTCCCCAGCAAGTGCTGTAGAAAAAGACAATGGAGAAATCTGACCATGATCCCTATGACAGTTAAAATTTTTTTCTTAATATGTATCAGAAAATAATGGAAAGAAAGCTTGCTAAGGAGATATCAACTCTGTATTGATGAATAACTTTGCAAGCAAGGTTTAGGGTTCAAAGTGCTAGCTTCCGAGGAAGTCATAGTAAAGAGGAAGGAAGCCAAAACATTTTGGGGTCTTGGCTACCTAACATTTATTGAAGAAGAAGCAAGTAAATAGAAGTTACTCATTTTGGATGACTTCCCTCCTACCTCCCCTTCCCTTTAGCCTCCCCATTCCTTTTTTTTTTTTTTAAGTATATAGACATATGCTGTCTTTCTCTGAAAGAAAAAAAAAAGCGGAGATGGCCACATGTGGCCTGCAGATGGAACAGAAAAGGGCTCTCATGTTTCCGGAAAGAGACAACCCTTCCCCTGTAACACCTTTTCGAGAGCAACCTTGTAAGGGCAAAAGGGAAGGAGGGCATGCTTCTTCAAAGATTATGGTGCCTATAACTGAGTTGGGCATAGAGAGCATTTAGTGAGTTAAGGAATTGTGGATGAGTTGCCATCCATTTTCAAGACATTTTGGGGGTTCATTCTTTACAAAACAATGCAGTCAAAATTGCATATTTTCATCTTGAGTGGGGGGAAGAATACAAGTCAATGCAATCACACATAGGCCAATATAGGGCATATTTTTCCTTATGATGGAATATGTAATTATGACTAATGACTCTAGCTCATAAGTTGTGCAAACTGAAGTAAGTCACATCCTTTTTGAGTCTCAGTTTTCTCATCTGTAAATGAAAGGGTTTGGAGACTAATACGCTTTAAGTCTTTAAAATTATATGATTCATTTTGTTGTCGTTCTTGCCAGAAATGGTGAAATTTTGAGTTCTCTGTTTCTGTTTCTTTTTCCTTTAATCTCTTTTTGCCTTTCTTTCTCCATTTCTTCCTTATTCTCCAAAAAGGGGAGAGGGAGAGAGAGAGAGAGAGAGAGAGAGAGAGAGAGAGAGAGAGAATGAATGGGCAAGACAGAGAGACTTTATTTTAATTGTGGTTTCAATTTGGAATAGCTTTAAAAATTAGGAACATCTTTCTTTTTGGGCCCCTTCATGCTGTGTTTCTCCAAGAAAGTCAAATTCTATGAAGTATTTGCATAACCTTATGAGCTCAGATGTCACAGTTTGATTAAGAAATGCTTGAAAATGCCCTCTTCCCAATTAGACTGCTCCTTCCATTTGGCATGTGATTTCTCAGTCTATGAAGGAATTATTCTTGTGATGATAGAAAGTTCATTTGAATGTCCTCAATTCTTCTTGGTCTCCACCCCTTCTATAGTATGCCAATACACAACTAGGTAAGACATTATAGGATCATAGATGTAAAACTGGAAGTGACCTCAGAAGTAATATAGTTTTACCTCATTTTAAAGATGAAGAAACTGAGGAAAATTAGCTCAACTCAAGCAGGCTGCCCCAAATCACAGAGTAATCATCCAAGTTAGGGTCTGAACCCAGGTCCTCTTACTCCAAAGCTAGAGCTCTTTCTGTGTTACCATTAACCTTTTTCCTATTTTAAGGTGGCATGATTGTGAGTGCCTTCACATTTTAATCAGTGAGAGACAACATGGATTAAACAATGGTGATTTGGGCAGGCTCTAAATGATGAGTTGCATTAATTGCTCTTTGTTTACTGTCAAGGTTCTCTCCACGGTTGTTAAAGCCCGCCTGTTTTCATGCTTTTCAATGTGGATTCTGTTTGGCATCAGAGTATCTCTCAAGTAAAAAAGCACAAAACTATGCCAACCACCACTATAGTCATTATTATTTGTTTTAACATTTATCACTATATTTGGGGTTCCTTCATGTTATATAATACACTTTCCCACATGGCGAAGAAATAGTGAAAATTTGGATTGTAGCTAAATCCTCACTGATTCTAAGACTCATTCTGGGTTGTTTTTTTTAATATGTGGGGTTAAAAATATCAAAAAAGGCTCACTCACAAAAGATTTAACATTTTAGATCTCCCAGTTTCCCTAGGAAATTGAATTGGAAAGAAAATAGTTGAAACACCAATTCCATAGGCATTGACCATCTCAAAATATGGACTTGCAACCCATTCCTCAAATTTCTAAACTGAATTGCAAGATTACTACCATAATATTTCCTTCTTTCACTGTGAGCTCTGAATATCAGAATAGAAACTCTTGGAAAGAAGTCAACTCACTCTAGCAGCTAAGTGCTCATATTTCACTCATCAATTACCATTGCAAAAATTTGTGCAAAGCTATATTGGCAAAGAGCTTGGAAGTTGATATTCAGGAAGTAATACATCGAACCCAAAATGGTTTCTGAAAATATAGTTTGAGTTTGGATAGTGCCAGAAAATTATTTTTCTATGATACACCTGTCTAAGAACATTCCTCCCATAGTTGTATTAACATTGGATACAGAATGGATTTTTGACACATTTTTAAAAACTAACAAGGATTCGATTTAGCTAATTTTTAGGATTTATTGATATACCTGTATTTATTTGACATTCTACACTTTTCTCGTGATTTTTGGGCAAAAATAAAGGGAGATGTTTTACTTTTGTCTTTGAATTATAATGGAAATGATAAAGGCAGAAATTTTCATTATGAGTTGAAACACACATGTGAAGGAAAGTCTAAGCTATTCTGGTGAAAGGACTTTGGCTACAGGAGGAATAGTCTAATGATTATTTTAGCATAGCCAAATACTTCAGCTTTATGCTTTCCTGATCCACTGGAGAACTTTTATTGAGAGTCAGGTTAAGAAAGGAAAAGATTAAGACCATTTCTCTCTTTATATAAATTTAGCATTGTTCTTTAGACAACTTTAGGAGAAGCTGACCTCTTGTTCTGGAAATCATTGAGCCGTAATCTCCTTAGGACCAAAACTATGTTGAGTAAGGAAGTATATTCATCTTTAGACGATAGAGATTGCAGCTCTGATGGCCTGGCCATGTTGTTTAAATGCCAAATGCACATTAAAAAAGACTATTTTAAAGAAAACCCACTCAAGGCAAGCACTCACGTGGAGGTCAGAAGAAACAACACAAGGACATTCTCAAGGTCTCTCTGAAGAATTTTGGTAACTATTGAGAGACATGGAAGACACAGACACAGGACCATCCAGGATAATGTGCCCACATCAAGTTGGGCAGAATTGCGGTACCTCAAAAGAATCATGGGATGTGCACACTTAGAGACATCTCCATCCCATATGTTTATATGTGCTGTTTGGGCCCTATCTGTAATAGAGCCCTCCAAAGCTCTTTTGCTCTGATCAGCTACAGTCAGACACACTCTGCATTGACCCTGACATAGTGATGTCATTTTTGTCCTCTTTGAGAAAAAAGGACAACAACCAGAAGATAGTTATATACATAGGAAACTAAAAGACCCTGCAACATTATAGTTCTATTATAAAAGACTGTTGAATGGTAATAAGGCACAATCTGACTAATCTACCTTAAGATTCACTAGAAAACACACCCAAATCAATAACTCTATTAAGTTCCTTCTTTATAAAATGAAAGGTGAAATAGCCAAGAAAACTTGGGAGCCAAGTCCCACCTCAGATACATGCAGACTATATGACTCTGGACAAGTCACTTAATCTCTTATGTGTAATTGGTTTAAATCTTGTGCCTTGGAACTACATTTCTCTGGAGCCCACTGACTTCCTGTTGTTACATGCTGACATAGGGGATAAATTGGGTGGTCTTCTCTCTTTCCTTCTGATGGCAGCTTGTAGCTGGGAACGTGGGCTGTTTGAACAGGTAGATTAGCCATGGGCACGTAGTTTTATTTTGTTACTTTTTTATTCCTTTACTCATAGTGATTATTAATCAATCTTATAAAAACATAATATTTGAAGTTAATGTTATATATTAATTTTAATTTTTACACTTAGTACTCTCTAAGCAACTCTCTAAAGACTATGAATTTCAGGGAAGGTGCCAGCTTATAGTGGTAAAAGATATTTCTTGATCTGACATGGAAGTCCAGTTCCTGTCCCTTTGCAAAATTAAGTATGCCCATGAATATGGATGGCCCCATTGACTGCTTACTCAAATAGGAGCCTCATCTCTTAAACTTTACAGGAGAGGGAATTTGAAGGCAATATGTGAATTGAACAGAAGGAGTTGGCCTCTCTCCCAAGCTCTAGTTTCCCAAATCTTCCAAGTGCCAACTGGGCATTTTGAACTGGATATTTTCCTTAAGAATCTCAAACTATTGAATATGTCTAAATCCAGAATTTGTTATCTTTCCTTCAAACCCATCTCTCTTCTGAACTTCCCTATTCCTGGTTTTTTGTCTAAGGCACAAGAATCCATTCAGTCATCTGGGTTTCCAACTTTGATATCATCCTTGATTCTTCACTTTCACCTAGTTCACAAATCTAGTTGCCAGATTGTGCTATTTCTACTTTCACAATATCTCTTGCATCTGTCCTTTTTTCTTAACTCTTACAACTACCATCCTAATATGGGTTTCTCCCAGGGACTATTGCTATTGTCCTTCTAACTGGTTCCTATGACTCCATTCTCTACCCTTTCCAATCTATCCCTCCATTCAGCTACAAAATTGATTTTTCTAAATCTCAGGCCCAATTAAGTTACTACTATTATATACAATAAATTCCAATGATTCCTTATTGCTTACAAGACAATATAAGCTTTTCTGTTTAGGAAAAGAGGAAGGGAGTAAGTGTTTGTTAGGTACCTACTATGTGTAATCACTGTGTTAAAGTACTTTATAAATCTCATTTGATCCTTAGCAACAACTTTGAGAGGTAGGTGCTATTATGACCCCCATTTTGCAGTTGTGAAAACTGAGGCAGATAGCAATTATATGACTTTCCCAGGGTGACACAGCTACTAAGTGTCTAAAGCTGGATTTGAACTTGGGTCTTCCTTACTCTAGTTGTAGTACTGTATTCACCGATCTTTCTAGCATTCAAAACTTCACAGGCTAGACAGCCAAAGCCCCAAACTACCATTTCAATTTTGACATATAGCACTCCAAAATACACAAGATCAAAATGACCTTTTTACTTTTCCATCTCTTCTCTCTGTGCCTTGCACATGGAATCTTCTGATCCCCTCAATTGCTAGTGACATCCACTCCTTGTATCTATCTCAACTTAATAAAGAATTAATTACACCTGTGAATATAGGCAGAGTGATTGAACGCTCTGGTTTTGCAGCTTCTGGGAAAATTATCTGCAAAAATGTTGTTCTTTTAAACCTCTAGACCAGTGATGGGCAAACTTTTTAAAGAGGGGGCCAAAGGAAAGGAAATGCTCATCTGTCAGTCTGTTTTTAAGGCAACTCTTTTGAAGTTTCATTGTATTGTATCCTACTCATTGTATTTGTCAGATTAGAAATAATTTACTGTGGCTGGATAGAACATTTCAGGGGGCGGCATCTGGCCCGCGGGCTGTAGTTTGCCCATCACTGCTATAGACCATACAGAAGAAACAAGCTTTATTGTAACTTAAATAATTTGGAATGTCCATCACTAGAGAACTCTGATTATATATTTATGAAGCCTAGAGTTCAAATCTTGACATTTGCATAAGACTTTTTTCATTGATTGTTATTATTCAGTCATTTCATTCTTTTCTGATTCTTAGTGACCTCCTTTGAAGATTTTGTTTCTTTGTTTTGTCAAAGATCTTGGAATGATTTGCCATTTCCTTCTCCAGCTGATTTTACAGATGAGAAAACTGAAGCAAATGGGTTAAGTGACTTGCCTAGGGTCACCTAACTAGTAAGAATCTGAGGCTGGATTTGAACTCAAGTCTTCTCAACTCCAGTACCAGCACTCTCTCCACTGTGCCACCCAGGTGCTGTCTCTTCATTGATAGAAAGAAGCATTATTTGATTCTCCATACCTATATGAGGGACAGAGTTGGTAAAAGCTTGAGGGAGGAGAAATTCTTTTTTGGCTTCTAGCTTTGAGAGAGAGGATACTTGAAAGACATTCTAGGATTCCTTTAGGTAGAGTCCTTAGGAAGGAGAGAAAGATTTCAGGGAAAAGTTGACATGTTGAGGAATCGGTGCCTCACGCATGTTCTCATGTCCATCTTGCCACTTTTAAAGACCTTGGGTGGGGCAGTCATCTTAAGGTGAGACATCTCTCTCCCAGTGGGAAAGCTCAGTTACACTGTGCAATGTGTGGTACATTCTAATCTGCATGACTTATCTGATTGGCTTGGATAAATGGTTTACCTCAGCATTTGATAGGAATTAAGCCTTTAGATATAAGCTGTGGAAAATCTCGCCCTACTAAGGAATAGTATCAGGAGAGTTTCTTGAATCTAAAAATTATTTCCTTTTCACTAATAATATTTTGGGGAGCAAAAGATATAATGTTAGTCTGGTAACCCCCTCTCTGAGGAAAGTAGTGTGGTCATATTCATGACTCTAACCTTTTAGTAGGAATCAAAGTCTGTCTTGGTGAGGGGTAGATGATGTCTGTTTATTCTGCCCTGTGACTTAAATTGAGATAAATCTGTGTGGACATATGTATAACCTACATGTGCACACACGTGCACAAAACTAAATACCCAATGCCTTATATTAGATGTTTCTCCCCCCAAAATGGCCTTATGACAAATGCTTACTTAGCCTGAGGATCTACAAGCACTTTCAATGCTTTAATATATTTCTTTTTTCGTCTCTTGAAACATTGAATCCTGTTCTAGCCTCATGGCTAAGTCTGCACTGATTTCTACTTGTTGATAGAATTCCTCAAAGGAAAAGAAAAAGAACACTAAGGGTGATGAAAGGTGGTCTAAACTTAGATAATTTTTCCTGAACTTAGAGAATTTGAGAGATCACCCCCAATATTCCTTCTGAAACAGAGCCCCATTTCCGTTCCTGCTATGGCCATCAAAATTGAGGAGGGGATTTTACTGCAAAAAATGATGGCTCTGTGGAAGAATTTGAACATGGAAGAAGATGAACAGCTAGAGAGGGCAGAGATGGAATTTGTGTTGGTGAAGTTCACCTTGGAGACTTTCACGAGTTAAAAGCATCCCACTAAAAGCCATATCCATCACTAGAAACACCCTAGGGTAAATCTGGATCAAACCAAAGGAAGGAAATTCTAGTTGAACATTAGGCAAAATGCCTATTGAGGAAAGCATTGGCTGAAATGTCAGTCTGTGGAATTTCCTTTATTTGAATTTGCTCTGTTTAAAGTTAGTTAGTAAACTAACAGAATATACTAGATTATGTTACCAAGATGTTGGTGATGTAGCAAGTCTTTTTTGAACTCCCCACTATGTGCAAAACATCATCCAAAATGCAGTGGGAAAAAGGAATTTATGTACCTTTCTTTCAGTTTTTTTTTAGCTTTTGCCCAATATATCTCTGAACAGACCACCCCTAGTAGATATAGCAAAGGTTTATTCTCCAGAAACCCCCAGTATAATAGAAAGCATAATATAAGCATAAATGTAAACATAGCTGAAATGCACAGACTATGATGTTTGACGGTGGCCTCAAATGGCAAAGAAAAAATGATCAGTTGCCATGTGTGTAGCATTCTATCATTTAAGAAAGTTTTTCATGAACATTCTTTCATTTGGTCCTCACAACCACCCTGTGAAGTAAGTAGTACAAGATTTATTTTCTCCTTATTTAAGGGAGGAAACTGAACCTCAGCAATGTTAGATGACCTGCTCAAGATAACAAGCCATGCAGGATCCAAATCCAGGTATTCTTACTCTTAAACCTAATCCACTTTTCACTATCCTTCTGAAGACAGCTGTGGGAACACATTTGGTTCATTAAGAAAACATTTGAATTATTTAAAATAGCCTCTAGATATATTCCATTCAAGCTTGACTATATTCAATTGTAATATGAAATTTCCTCCTATTTGTCTGACTTCTTTCTCAGACTCCTTCGTGGGGTCATTATCTGTGTCACCTGAATCCTAAGTTCCTGCCAAAGCTCTTTAGTTCTCTTTTTTCCTCTTTCTATACTTTTTTACTTTGTGACTTTATCATCTCCTATGGGCTTAAATAGTATTTTCATGAAAATCATTTCAAGACCTATATCCAAATTTATTACAAATAGCTTCCAACTGGATTGTTGGCTTCTAGTCTTTCCCTTCTATAATCCATCCTCAAGTGAGCTACCAAACTAACCTTCCCTAATGGACAAGTCTGACCATATTTCTTCTCCACCTGAAAACCTTTAGTAATTCCATTGTCTCCAGAATAAAATGCCAATGCTTCAGATCCATACTTAAAGTCTTTTCATTTCTGAGGGACTTATGAAAAAGAACACTATCCACATGCAGAGAAAGAACTGTGGGAGCAGAAACCCAGAAGAAAAACAACTGCTTGATCACATGGGTCAATGGGGATATGATTGGGGATGTAGATGATCACCCTAGAGCAAACATGAATAATATGGAAATAGGTCTTGATCAATGACACAAGTAAAACCCAGTGGAATTGCACGTTGGCTATGGGAGGAGGTGGAGAGGAGGGGAGGGAAAGAACATGAATCATGTAACCATGGAAAAATTTTCTTAATCAATAAATAAATAAAAATAAAGAAGCAAAAAAAATTACCACAAAAAATATTTAAAGTCTTTTACAGTCTGCCTCCATCCTCCATTTTAAGACTTACCATATTTTTCCCTTTGACTCATTCTTTGTTCCACTCAAACTACCCTACTTGCTGTTTTCCAACCTTGGCACTGAAGTTCATAGCCAAGCCCAGATCCTCAGATCAATGTTCTAAAGACCTGCCATTTTGACACTGAACCATTAATAAACACTCGTTGAGTCTGGCCACTTAACAGGACTCATATCCATTTAATTGTATTCTTTTCTAGTTTATATTTCTCCATCTTTTCTACAAAAGCAATATTAGACCCTTTAGTAAATGCTTTATTAAAACCTGTATGAACTATGCCTCATTTTCCTCCTGATCTACTGGTTTAGTAACTTTGTCAGAAAAGAAAATTAGGTAGGTCTAGAACAATCAAGTTCCTGACAAACTGCTATTGGTTCTGTGTAATTCATACTTCCTTTTCTACTCCAGACATTCACTCATCATCTCTTTAATGATCCATTCTAGAATTTTCCCAGGAATTGAAGTAAAGCTCAGTGGTCTAGAATTTGCAGACTCTGTATATGCTATGAATATAAGGTGGCAAAATAAGTCCAGGTCATGCTGACTTTTAACTTATTTCACAGTCTAAGTATAAGCAAAATCAGGCCTGAAAAATCCATCCTTGTCATATTCATGTTGACTTGCTAATCAGGACAAGATGCTAATCCAGTCAGTTGCCACAAAGGCAAATAAACAAAAGCACTGAATGTTCAGTTTTACTTTCTGAAAACTGGATTTACGGGGGTACACTAAAACATAGACAGAGCAAACACCAACCAGAAAGGACAAAGTCTCACTCTCAACCCTGGCTGTCTTCAATCTGTCTTTGTCAAATGTAATGGTATCTGCCAAGAAAAAGACCAAATAAAACCCATAAACAGACCTTTGCCTTTGGTGCTTAAGTCAAAGTGGAATTTCACCAAACCAATCTCCCTGAATTATCTCAAAAGCCACAACCACCCTTAGGCATATCCATCCATAAATATGTGGAGTCATATTCCTGACAGGGAGTCAGTGATATAATCTAGAGAAATCTTGCCTTCAAATTCCTTCTATATTGCTCACCTCTCTGCTTTCCAGTGTTGTATCTACTTACATTCTACAGTGGGCTATGCCATGTACTGGGGGATTCACTGTCTCTTTGACTGATGGTACATTCTATAATTGATAGTTTAGTCTTTGATTTTCCATGGATTCCTGTTTTCTATAGGAGTGCTACTCCTGTGGCATCAGCTCCTTCTCCCCTAGTTTCTCCATTGATGATGGCCTAGATTTAGGGGGATGAGTTCCATAGACTTTTCACTTTAATCTAGCTATCATTAAAGATGAAGTGATTGAAATACAGCTACATTTCAGCCAGGAAAGAATGATGTTCTACTTTTTTTTAAGTAATTTTAGCTGAATGGCCAATGACTTTAACCTTTAAGACAAGCATAGTACAAGTCTAGCATAAATAAGTGTTTGTATGACTTGTATCCTTGTCTAGTTTTTCACTATTGAGAAATAGTATAGTGTGGACAAGAGTAAGATAGTAAATTTTAACAACCAACTCTGAAAAAAATGCATGCACGAACACAAATTTAATTTGCAGTTTTTGTATTTTTAAAATTACAATAAATTTTTATTCCAGATTACATGTCAATATACTTTTTAAAAATTTATTTTCTGATATTTTGCAATCCAAATTCTTTCTTTCCCTTCCACCCCTCTCTTCTCCCCAAGAAATCAGATAATATGATGTAGGCCATTGATCGTGAACCTATTAGAAATAGAATGTTGGGTCCTGCCACTATCCCACCCCCCAAGACCGCATGACATGTCCCTCCCCTCCCTTACTCCTCCGTTAACCTAGACATCAGGGGAGGGAAAAAGTGCTCCCAGTGGGCTGCTGAGTAGAGGGGCAATTGATGAGAGGTGCATTTGAAGAGAGGGAGGAGAGTGGCCCCAGAGCTCTGCTCCCCTCCAGCTATATGCCATGCTATGAGCTGTGCTCCCCTCCAGCTATATGCCATGCTATGAGCTGTGCTCCCCTCAAGCCTAACTTCTTTCCAGACCCAACATGGGAATCACCTTTGCCAAAGACTTAACAGGCTGCCATCTGCGCCGCACCCTCATGCAGCATGTGAATCCCTTCCCCCTTCTCCCCCTCCAGCTCTTTACCCCAGACAGGGGAGGGAGGAAGTGCTCCTATTTGGGCTGCTGGGCAGAGGGATGGGGGAAGTGAGGAATGCCCACAAGTGCACGGAGAGGGGTAAGGGAACAGCTCTGCTCTAAGTCCTCTTGGCTTTCTAGTAATGAACTCTGGTGAGTGACTGTAGGTGTGCCCACAGAGAAGACTTTGCATGCCATTTGGTACTTGTGCCATAGGTTTGCCATCACTGATATAGGTTGTACATATATTATCATATAATACATACTTCCATGTTCATTATATTGTGAAAGAAGACACATTTTGATTACACTAGAGAAAAATTTATAGAGGAAATAAAATAAAGAATGGTTTCGGTTTTCACTTGGGATTCTGTTTCTTCTATGGTGGTGGATAACCGTTTTAGTCACGGGTCTCTTGGGGTTGTCCTGGATCCTTGCTTTGTTGATAATAGTTGTTCATTCACAGTTGATCATCATACATTATCGTTGTTATTGTGTATAACATTCTCCTGGTTCTGCTCACTTCATTTTGGATCACTTTACATAAGTCTTTTCAGATATTTTTGTGATCATCTTGTTTGCCATTTCTTATGGCACAATAATATTCCATTACAAGCATATGCCACAACTTATTCAGCCATTCCCCAATTGATGAACATTACTTCAGTTTCCAGTTCTTTGCCACCACAAAAAGAGCTGCTATAAATATATGTGTATTAATCTGCATTATCAAAATTTTTTCCTTTACTTTCTTAAATCTAATGATCAATAAAACAAAAATAAAGGCCTGATTTCCAGTGTTTACCAATATCCAAGGTGCAAATTCTCATACTGAATATTTAATGATGGGCTTTTTGTAAGCTAGGATGAACTGGCTAGATGAACTAGCACACTGCTAAGTGTGGTGGAATACACAGAGAAAGATCTTGATCCAAATTCTGACTTTGCAATTTGCTGGTTATGTGGCCTTGGACATATATCTTTGAATTTCTCTGAGTTCTAGTTTCTCATTTATGAAATGGACATCATAATACTATCTTTACATGTTAAGATTACGATCATGTATGGTGAATTTGTAAAGTTCTATGTAAATATGTCATGATGTCATTGGATTTACAGTGGAGAGGAAGTCAGAAGAAGTAAAGGTTGCATTTGTCTTTAGGTGGAAACTTGAGATGTTTACATTTACTGAGGCTGGTAATCCTCAAGTCCTTTCTGGAGGCAGGTAAGCTTATCTTGTTTTGTCCTTTTTTTCCCCTGTATAATAAACATAATACAGCAAACAGAAACATTTTTATATACAAAAAGGAACAAAAGTTTTATAAGAAACTGAACATCTTTCATGTGCTCATCTAAATTAAATGTTCTGTAAAACAATGCAATCCACCCATGTCTGATCATGTCTCTTTTTGCTCTTGGCCATGTCTTGTCATAATTTTGCATCATGATTCTACTGGACAGGGGGACTTCCTTCTTTTCTTCCAACATTGTGAAGGTGCCAAGGTGCCTCTTGCTATTCAGCTGCCATGTCTTGCCCTTTCCATGTGACTATATTATCTTCTTCTCCTGTCATACAGTCATTCACTGATGTCCTTCATCCTGTTCTTTGGGATTCTTCATTGGTTCTACAGCTTGCTAGCACCTGCCATGCACCTCTAAATTGCTTTGGTAATACTAATTTTTAGCTCCTTGTAGACAATGTTGTTTCTTGTCTCACTGCTATATATAATTCTGGTAAAATGTTAGTATTCAAACAATGGACTTTTGCTCTCATGGGAAGTTTGGTGTCAGTAAAAAAGTTTTGTGGCTTCCTGAAAGCATTGTAGCCTGCTATACTCATACTATTTACAGTTTATTTTTTAAAAAAGAGGAATATAGGAATGTATCAATCTACAAGTGAAGCAAGGAATTGAAGGATCTCACTAGGGGCAATTACTTTGAATAACATCAGGGCATCTTGGGAATTAGGGTACCTCAGAGTACCATGTTGGATAGAGAGACAACTCCGCCAGGAGAAAAGTGTAATCCATAGCCATGGATATAAGGAGGCAAAGCAGAGATTGAGCCTTTAATGAGGGGCAGAAAAATCAGTGGACCCCTAGAGTGGCCAATGTCATTAATCTATGGTAGGCAGATAGGACTACAACAACTCAAATAAAGGAAGGAGCTGAGGGGTCATCTTTCTCTCCCGTGAAGGTTAGCATGGGGCCTAACACATTGACGCTCTTAATAATTGTTTATTGTTTATAGATCAGAGTATTCATAGAAAGATTGGCCCTGAAGGATTTTCTATTTCACTCATTACCTATATTGGGATGTTGCAATTCTGGTATGGGAAGTTAAAAGACCTCCCTGGGAGCTGTCAAGTTGCAGTTTGGTTTTATGGATCATTCTAGAATTCTCCCATCCAGAACTCTAAAATCTACATTTGAGGCTTACTTAAATTTCCCCTAAAAGACATCCAATTAGAGTCGTGATGTTTCTGAAGATATAAGAGCTAATCTAAAAGATTATCTTTGCCCCCTTTTAACTGTAGGTAGGGGTAAATTAGGATGAACTAGAGGAAAAAATCCTTACTGAGTCAGTTCAGTTGGTGTGCTTTGTGAAGATTTTTACTCTTGCCCCTTTTTGGTTGGGAGAGGAAAGGATGCTTTTGATCTGATCTAAAATAGGAAACTTTAAATGAGGGTGAATTAATCAGAAAATTAGTAGTTCTTTTCTTAACATGTTGAGCTTGAGATGCCTATGGACTATGGACTTTTTCTTCTTTATTTTTTAAATGTCAATATAATTTTTAATAATTGTTTTCTGACATTTTGTGATCCATGTTCCCTTCCTCCCTTCATCTCTTTCCCCCAGCCTGACATGGCAGGTAATATGGAATAGGTAATACATGGACTCTGGAATATCTAATTGGAAATATCTAACAGAGTCTTAGTCAACCAATCAGTACACATTTTGGAGACTTCAAGATTTATTTGAGAGCGATTTGCATAGAGAAGATAACTGGATCTGTGGAAGATGAAAAGGCTACTAAGAATTAAGGTATGGAAAGGGAAGAGAAGAGGCATACATCATGGCCCAGGGGTAAACACTGATGAGGTAGTCAGACATAGTAGGAGGAGAACCAGAACAGAGCAAGTTTCTGAAAACCTAAGGAGGAGAGTCGCCATGAAGACAGATGGGATAACAGCAAGGATTGAGAGAGTGCCAGAGGATTTAGATTCAAGAAATGATCTTTATAGTTATCAATGAGGAGGTTTACTTTGGAGAAAGAAAATATAGTTGAGTCGTGAACTTGGAAGCCTGACTCCAAAGATTTGGACAACAAATAAATGAGTGGGAAGAAAGGATCTGAATATTCAGGTCTAAATGGAAGGCAAAAAGTATAGTTAGAATATGTATATAAACAGCATTTAAGTGAGCAGAAGTGGCAAAGCAGGAAACCAAGATGGAACCAAGGGACCAGAACATCACCTGAGGCTCCAACTTTAGAAGGGAAAGGGATTAAAGAGGCTACAGGGGCAGTAGCTTTCTCTCTGATCTCTGTGCCTCATTCTCGTCCCTCCTCCACTCAACTATCAATGTGATCTTCCTTCCTTCCTTCCTTCCTTCCTTCCTTCCTTCCTTCCTTCCTTCCTTCCTTCCTTCCTTCCTTCCTTCCTTCCTTCTTTCTTTCTTTCTTTC